>NC_058081.1:661335520-661635520 GCF_014858855.1 Bufo gargarizans | reverse complement strand
CCCCCAAGAAGTCATAAAAAGACCTTTGTGGGACACTGACACTTTTTGTTAATTTTTCACTTTTTCCTTTTTATTTTTTACTTTTATTTGTATTTTATTAATATTTTATTGTATAATTTTTTTATAATTGGTTTATTACTTATTATTTAAATATATTTTTGCCACATATGTCCCACAAGAGGTCATAAAAAGACTGTTGGGGGACAATGACCACTGTACTATTTAGCACTTTATATTTTTTTATCTTAATTGTATTTTATTTTTATTTTATTTTTTTCCATTTTTTATGTTTAATTTTCTATTATTTTTTTTAAATATATTTTTAACACATAATGTGTCCTTCAAGGGATTATGAAAATACTGTTAGGGGACAGTGAACACTATTTTATTTTTCAATTTTTCCTTTCACTTTTTTCTATATTTGTATTTTACTTTTTAATTTTTATTTTTATAATTTTCTATTTTTTTGCAACATCATATTTTATTATTTTGTGCTTTATTGTGTTAAGTGTGAATTGTGAAGTGAAAACCATTTCAGGTGACTACCTCTTGAAGCTCATCAAGAGAATGCCAAGAGTGTGCAAAGCAGTAATCAAAGCAAAAGGTGGCTACTTTGAAGAACCTAGAATGTGACATATTTTCAGTTGTTTCACACTTTTATGTTATGTATATAATTCCACATGTGTTAATTCATAGTTTTGATGCCTTCACTGTGAATCTACAATTTTCATAGTCATGAAAATAAAAACTCTTTGAATGAGAAGGTGTGTCCAAACTGTACTGTGTGTGTATATATATATATATATATATATATATATATATATATATATATATATATATTGTATGAGCTTCAAGAGGTAGTCACCTGAAATGGTTTTCACTTCACAATTCACACTTAACATAATAAAGCACAAAATAATAAAATATGATGTTGCAAAAAAATAGAAAATTATAAAAATAAAAATTAAAAAGTAAAATACAAATATAGAAAAAAGTGAAAGGAAAAATTGAAAAATAAAATAGTGTTCACTGTCCCCTAACAGTATTTTCATAATCCCTTGAAGGACACATTATGTGTTAAAAATATATTTTAAAAAAAAATAATAGAAAAGTAAACATAAAAAATGGAAAAAAATAAAATAAAAATAAAATACAATTAAAATAAAAAAATATAAAGTGCTAAATAGTACAGTGGTCATTGTCCCCCAACAGTCTTTTTATGACCTCTTGTGGGACATATGTGGCAAAAGTATATTTAAATAATAAGTAATAAACCAATTATAAAAAAAATTATACAATAAAATATTAATAAAATACAAATAAAAGTAAAAAATAAAAAGGAAAAAGTGAAAAATTAACAAAAAGTGTCAGTGTCCCACAAAGGTCTTTTTATGACTTCTTGGGGGATATTATATGTTGCAGAAATATATAAAAAATTAAGTTAAAAAAGATAAAAAATAATAAAATACAGAAAAGAAAAAACATCCACACCAACCAAAACCATCACTATTATTGCCCCATTAACATGAAACTATACATATTATATAACAAAACGACCGACACAAAATAGGGAACCAATTATAATAATTTATTTTGGTGTCAGTTGGCATATTTAAAGAATAAGGAGCTATAGTTTTAAAAAATATATACTTAAAAAAAATGTTTTATACAGTTTCCCCCAAATAAAACTAAAAACTAAATTATAAGGCCCTATGTGTCAAGTGAAACATTGTTGCAAAAATTATTTTAGTAGTCCCAACACATAAAAAAAGTTACAACTCTTCGCACCACCACGTGCGCTAAATCACAAAAAACTGTCTGTTCAGGCCTGGTTATTAAATTGTTTTCCAAAAAGCGCTTTTCCCGCTAGTAAGCGATAATACTAGGTATTGCATGACGCCTGTAACTGGCAGGAGGCGGTATTGCATGGCCCCTGAAACAGAAGATTCTTACTTACCTGCTTCATGCCGCCCTGGCCTCCTCTGCCTCCATCTTTTGGTTCCTGCACTTTTACACCTGGCAGTGCATGGCCATGGTCACATACACCTCTCCAGTCAATGACTGGCTTCAGCAGTGACATGCTGCTTCTGGGGCACATCACCACTGAAGCCAGTGATTGGCTGGAGAGGAGCATGTGACCATGGCCATGCACTGCCAAGTAAAAACAGCGCGGGGAGCAGGTAAGTATAACTCTTCGGCTCTGCAAGAAATTGTTAGACAAAAGGTTGTGCAAGGGCAGCACCCTACGACCTCAAACTGAAGAGACGTTGGGTGATCCAACGGGACAATGAGTCCAACCACAGAAGTAAAACAACTAAAAAATGGATTTAAAAAAAGCATGAATTGTGTTTGGAATCAAGTCAGTGACATGATCTGAAGAGTACTGCATATGGAAGACATCCCAGATGTTTTTTTGAACCAAAACACAATTGCAGGGAGGAATGTCCCAAAATTTCTACTGAACCTTGTGGGAATCTTATATGCAGCTATAGGCCTCATGCACACGACCGTTGTGTGCATCCGTGGCCGTTGTGCCGTTTTCCGTTTTTTTTTTCGCTGACCCATTGACTTTCAATGGGTCCGTGGAAAAATCAGAAAATGCACCGTTTTGCAGCCGAGACCGTGATCCGTGTATCCTGTCCGTCAAAAAAATAGGACCTTTCCTATTTTTTTGACGGACAACGGTTCACGGACCCATTCAAGTCAATAGGTCCGTGAAAGAACACGGAGGCACACAAGATTGGCATCCGTGTCCGTGATCCGTGGCCGTAGGTTACTTTCATACAGACGGATCCGAAGATCCGTCTGCATAAAAGCTTTTTCAGAGCTGAGTTTTCACCTCGTGAAAACTCAGATCCGACAGTGCATTCTAACACAGAGGCGTTCCCATAGTGATGGGGACGCTTCTAGTTAGAATATACTAAAAGAACTGTGTACATGACTGCCCCCTGCTGCTGGGCTGCCAGGAAGCAGGGGGCAGCAGGGGGCGGCCCCCCCCCCTGTAGTTAACACATTGGTGGCCAGTGCGGCCGCCCCCCCTTCCTCCCCTGCAGTTAACTCTTTGTTGTCCAGTGCGGCCGGCCCCCCTCCCTCCCCTGTAGTTAGCTCATTGGTGGCCAGTGGGCCCCCCTACCTCCCCTGTAGTTAACTCTTTGTTGTCCAGTGCGGCCGGCCCCCCTTCCCTCCTCTGTAGTTAACTCGATGTTGTCCAGTGCGGCCGCCCCCCCCTCCCTCCCCTGTAGTTAACTCGTTGGTGGCCAGTGGGCCCTCCCCCCTCCCTCCCCCTACTAATTAAAATCTCCCCCCCTATCATTGGTGGCAGCGGAGAGTACCGATCGGAGTCCCAGTTTAATCGCTGGGGCTCCGATCGGTAACCATGGCAACCAGGACGCTACTGCAGTCCCGGTTGCCATGGTTACTTAGCAATTTGTAGAAGCATTATACTTACCTACGAGCTGCGATGTCTGTGTCCGGCCGGGAGCTCCTCCTACTGGTAAGTGACAGATCATTAAGCAATGCGCCGCACAGACCTGTCACTTACCAGTAGGAGGAGCTCCTGGCCGGTCACAGACATCGCAGCTCGCAGGTAAGTATAATGCTTCTACAAATTGCTAAGTAACCATGGCAACCGGGACTGCAGTAGCGTCCTGGTTGCCATGGTTACCGATCGGAGCCCCAGCGATTAAACTGGGACTCCGATCGGTACTCTCCGCTGCCACCAATGATAGGGGGGAAGATTTTAATTAGGAGGGGGAGGGAGGGGGGAGGGCCCACTGGCCACCAACGAGTTAACTACAGGGGAGGGAGGGGGGGCCGGCCGCACTGGACAACAAAGAGTTAACTACATGGGAGAGGGGAAAGCCCACTGGCCACCAACGAGTTAACTACAGGGGAGGGAGGGGGGCCTGCCGCACTGGACAACAAAGAGTTAACTACAGGGAAGGGAGGGGGGCCCACTGGCCACCAATGAGTTAACTACAGGGGAGGGAGGGGGGCCGGCCGCACTGGACAATAAAGAGTTAAATACAGGGGGGAGGGGGGTCCGGCCGCACCTGGCCACCAATGAGTTAAAAACAGGGGGGGTCTGCCCCCTGCTGCCTGGCAGCACCTGACAGGCAGCAGGGGGCAGTCATGTACACAGTTCTTTTAGTATATTCTAACCTGAAGCGTCCCCATCACCATGGGAACGCCTCTGTGTTAAAATATACTGTCGGATTTGAGTTTCACGATCTAACTCATATCCGACAGTATATTCTAACATAGAGGCGTTCCCATGGTGATGGGGACGCTTCAAGTTAAAATATACCATCGGATTGGAGAAAACTCTGATCCGATGGTATAAAAGGGACTCCTGACTTTACATTGAAAGTCAATAGGGGACGGATCCGTTTGCAATTGCACCATATTGTGTCAATGTCAAACGGATCCGTCCCTATTGACTTGCATTGTAATTCAGGACGGATCCGTTTGGCTCCGCGCGGCCTGGCCATGTCCGTGGATCCTTCAAAAATCAAGGAAGACCCACGGACGAAAAAACGGTCACGGATCACGCACCTACGGACCCCGTTTTTGCGGACCGTAAAATAAAAACGGTCGTGTGCATGAGGCCATAAGGAACATTTGGTTGAGATGATTGTTGCTAATTACCTCTATTGCAAAATCACTTCTTGTATTTAAACCTGTTATCTGATGGGTACAATGACGGGGAGCGGCGCTATTGGAGCTCCCTATCATTGCACCCAAAGTAATTTGTCACAAAGCAAATATTTTTGTAAAAGTCGGTGAAGCAGCCGAATAGATTTTTCCTAAACTTCGTTCATCTCTAATTATACCAGTTATTGTCAGCCTCAGCATTTTTACACTGCTCCCAACTACTATTATCATGTAGCATCAAAATATTAAGAGGGATTACTAAAATGTAACTCCCTAAGGTGTAGATCATACCAGTGTATTACTGTATTGCGGCGGCAGCAGGGAGCGCACGGCGTCATAGCAACCAATGACTCAGTGCGCTCCTGCTCTCAGCAGGAATCCAGCCAGTTGTTCCATGGACCGCTCACGGCCATGAAACACGGACGTGTGCATTCGGCCTAAGGCTACACCTTCATTTTAAGACCAATGGTAGTCTATGGGGTTTTTCACTTGGCAGTTTTTTTTTTTTACAGCCAGTGAATAACGGACATCAAAAAATAGAACATGTTCTATTTTGTCCGTTTTTCACTGATCAACTGCCCCCATACAATTGAATGGGTCCGTTTTTAAAATCCGTTTCTCAGAAAGGCATTAGTAAAAAATAAAATAAAATTGATATCTTATCTGTGTGCTTGTAGCCTAAGACTTTGTTCACACTTGCGCCAGAGCTTCTGTTTATAACTACAGCCATGACATTGTAGCAATGTTTGTTTTCAAATAGATCCAATATGACAGTGACAGGCTTCTTTGACGTTAATGGGGTTCACTGTCCCTTCCAGTATTTTTAAGATCAAAAATATTTTGTGATATTTATGATACGTAAAAATACTCGATTGGCCAACAGGACCCTTGATGGAGTTCCTGAATGCCAGTGCGAACACAGCCTAATGCACTACAACGTTTGAAAGCTTGGAGTTTCGCATCAGGAATGAAACTAAAATATAAAGGTTAGAAGAGTGAATGGATATACTGTATATTCAGGTTATTCAAGTCTTCGGGCTTTATTTTTATGTTAGGTCACACATGCCATAAAATATTTTTTCCATCTTTGTTTAATATTCAAAAATGTTATAAAAATGTAAAAATGTAATGTAGGCCAAGAGCCATTAAATGCATTAGATAGGTTGCATGTGCTGTTGTGTGAACTTGCTAACCAAAACTGGCACAGATATTTGAATTATGTACAGTAAATGTCTCCGTAAAGGGGATGTCCGGGCTTTTTCTATTGATGATATATCCTCAGGATAGGTCATCATTATCAGATTAGCAGGGGTCCGACACCCGGCACCCCCACCGATCAGCTGTATGAAGGGAAGGTGCGCAGTGTGCACATGCCGACTCCCTTCTCTCTTCCTGCCCTGCTGCTGCTTTGACATAGACCTTTGCCATAGCTGCAGGAAGGGAGACGGGAGATGGCACATTCACACTGCGCACCTTCCCTTCAAACAGCTGATCAGTGGGGGTGTCAGACCCCCGCCAATCTGATATCGATGACCTATCCTGAGGATAGGCCATCAATATTAAAAGCCCGGAGAACCCCTTCAACTCTCATTCTATATTGAATAGTAAAACAAATATTTAACAAAATATTGCCCTCACTCCCGAAATTTTGTTTCAAAAAGCCACAAAATAGGGCTTTGTGATGCTTTGGGCTTATTTGCGCAAGAAAGTGTTGCAACTTTTTTGCATTTTCCCACCACTCACTCCAGTTCTGGAACATGGGTGGGGGCCTGACCTGGTTATCAAACTCAAAAGTGTTAGGTTTAAGGATAAGACAAATTTATCTAACAAAATGTGACATTTGATAAATGTGGCATAAAGTACTCCAACACAGACTCAAGCGAAACTGACTTCAAATATTCCTTGTACGATAACTTCCCCCCATTGCCTCTGCAAAAGTGAAGAACAGTTCAGGGACGAGGGACTGAAATGAGTAGAGCAATATGGTTTTTAGAAATGTGCATCTGAAGAAGAAACTTAGCACCAAGTAAGAAAGAAAAGAAGAAAGAGGCAAAAGAATTCTACAAAGAGGGTAAAACAATGTTAAAATAAGAATAGAAAATAATATAAAAGTAAGACAATGAAAATATTAATACAAAAGGAAACATTAGTAGAATGAACACAATGTGCAGGAGGTGCAAGCTGCCAGCGTGGATTATAGGCACTATGAAGATGTAAGCATTCCTTATGGAACCATATGGTGGAGTTATTCTTCCCTAGAAATAATACTCCCAGGACATAATGCCTTTGTAATAAGGCATCTGATGGAGCATGACACATATTTATTTTTCTGTTGGTTTTATTTTGACCGTAAAATCCTCTATATGAGTCCATGTGAAAATGGAGTCATACAGAGGAGGAATAGGGCCCCTTGAACTTTTCTACATTCCTTATTTCTAAATTTGAAGCTGTACATGAACCTTGTGTAATAAGAATTCAAGGTAAACAAAAACTGCAAAAATTGAGGGATGTGGACATCAAGTTGGATCTGCCGAATTTATAAAGCGGCGCCGGCCTCTACATAACTTCTGCGTACCTAGCACCAGTCTAAATGTCAGCCAGCTTCCTTGCTGCCTTACATTTAGACCATTTTCTAGCAGGCGTAGAAAATGGCGCCAAGACCACTTTTTCAAGTAATGGTAGAAACCACGGCACTTGGAAGAAAACGTTCTTTTTTATTTCATTATTTAATTATTTTAATCCATCCGCATAGTTAATTACTGGCCAATGTTTCGGTCCCACGCGGACCTTGTTCCCGGCCTTAGTGTTTTGAGTATCCTGTATGGCTGTATATATGTCTGCTAATAATATGTACTTGTCACTTATGGTGTGACTGTTGGTAATATATAACTGTCACTTATATGGTATAGTACAGTATATATCGCAGCCCAAAAATTCTTAGGCCTCTTTCACACAGGCGAGTTTTCCGCATGGGTGCAATGCGTGAGGTGAACGCTTTGCACCCGCACTGAATCCGGACCCATTCATTTCTATGGGGCTGTGCACATGAGCTGTGATTTTCATGCATCACTTGTGCGTTGCGTGAAAATCGCAGCATGTTCTATATTCTGCATTTTCATGCAACGCAGGCCCCATAGAAGTGAATGGGACTGCGTGAAAATCGCAAGCATCCACAAGCAAGTGCGGATGCTGTGCGATTTTCACGCATGGTTGGTAGGTGACGATCGGGTTGGGGGCCCGATCTTTATTATTTTCCCTTATAACATGGTTATAAGGGAAAATAATAGCATTCTTAGTACAGAATGCTTAGTAAATTAGGGATGGAGGGATTAAAAAATAATAATAATTTAACTCACCTCATTTACTTGTTCACGCAGCCCAGCTAGTCTTCTTTCTTCTTCTTTGACCTGGGAGGAAAATGACCTTTGGTGACGTCACTGCGCTCATCACATGGTCCATCACCATGGTGATGGACTATGTGATGATCGCAGTGACGTCACCAAAGGTCCTTTTCCTCCCAGATCCTCAAAGAAGAAGAATGAAGACGAGCTGGGCTTCGCGGACAAGTGAATGAGGTGAGTTTAATTTGTTTTATTTATTTTTTTAACCCCTCCATCCCTAATTTACTTAGCATTCTGCATTAAGAAATTATTTTCCCTTATAACTTCTGTGCAGAAGTTCGGGTCTGGGTACCAAACATGCCGATTTTTCTCACGCGCGTGAAAACGCATTAAAACGCTTTGCACTCGTGGGGAAAAATCACGCATCTTTTCCCGCACATCACCCGCAATGTTCTTGTGAAAGAGGCCTTATAGTTTTGTGCTCAAACGTATTGATGTTGTTTCAATTCATATAGTCCACATTCATAGATGTGCTGGTACACATTATATATATATATATATATATATATATATATATATATATATAAAAGAAGAAGCAGCACACAATATATGTATATATATATGTATATATATATATATATATATATATATATTTGTTCGATGATAATTAATAATTGTTCATTATTTAGAGATGATTGATATTTATAACACTTATGTTCACAGATCCCCTTATAATATTTTCATATATCCTTGAGTTATTATTGTTTCTTCTTTAATAATCTATCCTCAGTGGTGATGAGGTTCATGTACTCACTGTTGGTGGATAGTTGTATACCGACCGTGGCGTCTCACGTGATAATGGTGCCGCTTACCCTTTACCTCCATCTCCCTCGGCTGTGTATGGGTGCTGTCTGTATTGTACTAGCACTCGTTGAATCGCGATGACTCACAGGATCGCCACTCTAGCTCGGCATCCCATGTGCTGCAGCAGGTTGCGCTTAGATTACTGGAGTATTCACAAGGTTTGTAAGGTTGTACCAGTATTGTCAATGGAACCCTCCACATATAGCCTTATTTTTCCAGCATAAGTAATCGATCTTTTTGAGTGGGTCCTGAATTTTAAAAGATATCCTGATTAAAACCAGACGCGTTTCGGAGTTAATCCAACTCCTTCTTCAGTGGCCATATTAGTCTAGGGGATCCAACCCACTTATATACCCATAGTTTAGGTCTTATTTAAAACCCAAAATGGACTTTTCATTTCCAGCATTAGTCCATATAGTTCTCTTTTCATTTTTGTGGATATACAGGTCCTTCTAAAAAAATTAGCATATTGGGATAAAGTTCATTATTTTCTGTAATGTACTGATAAACATTAGACTTTCATATATTTTAGATTCATTACACACAACTGAAGTAGTTCAAGACTTTTATTGTTTTAATATTGATGATTTTGGCTTACAGCTCATGAAAACCCAAAATTCCTATCTAAAAAAATTAGCATATCATGAAAAGGTTCTCTAAACGAGCTATTAACCTAATCATCTGAATCAACTAATTAACTCTAAACACCTGCAAAAGATTCCTGAGGCTTTTAAAAACTCCCAGCCTGGTTCATTACTCAAAACTGCAATCATGGGTAAGACTGCCGACCTGACTGCTGTCCAGAAGGCCATCATTGACACCCTCAAGCAAGAGGGTAAGACACAGAAAGAAATTTCTGAACGAATAGGCTGTTCCCAGAGTGCTGTATCAAGGCACCTCAGTGGGAAGTCTGTGGGAAGGAAAAAGTGTGGCAGAAAACGCTGCACAACGAGAAGAGGTGACCGGACCCTGAGGAAGATTGTGGAGAAGGACGATTCCAGACCTTGGGGGACCTGCGGAAGCAGTGGACTGAGTCAAAACCACTGGTAAATGGTTTACTGACCATGGTATTACTGTGATCAATTGGCCTGCCAACTCTCCTGACCTGAACCCCATAGAGAATCTGTGGGATATTGGGAAGAGAAAGTTGAGAGACGCAAGACCCAACACTCTGGATGAGCTTAAGGCCGCTATCGAAGCATCCTGGGCCTCCATAACACCTCAGCAGTGCCACAGGCTGATTGCCTCCATGCCACGCCGCATTGAAGCAGTCATTTCTGCAAAAGGATTCCCGACCAAGTATTGAGTGCATAACTGAACATAATTATTTGAAGGTTGACTTTTTTTGTATTAAAAACACTTTTCTTTTATTGGTCGGATGAAATATGCTAATTTTTTTAGATAGGAATTTGGGGTTTTTATGAGCTGTATGCCAAAATCATCAATATTAAAACAATAAAATGCTTGAACTACTTCAGTTGTGTGTAATGAATCTAAAATATATGAAAGTCTAATGTTTATCAGTACATTACAGAAAATAATGAACTTTATCACAATATGCTAATTTTTTTTAGAAGGACCTGTATATATATTCTATTTATGGGTTGTTCATATGATGTTCCTATTGGATTTTATTTTTTTGATTTTAAGTTAGAAGTATATTTTGTTTAGGAAAGTATTAAATATTGCTTCTGGGTGGTTCCTAATGTAGAGTGCTTATCTATAATAATCCATTTTATATTGTACCATATAATATGCAGTGTTACAATAGAATAAGATAAAGAACCAATGAGAATAGTCACCACAAGGGAGAGGCAAGAATGACAAGAAAGCCCTTCAAAGCCAATAAATGCAAACGTACTGTAAAGCTTAAGGGTTTTTTCCTCTTTCTAGGTACAGATGCAGCCGAGCTAAACTTGACTCTGATAGCACATGTACAGGGTTATCTCGTAACAAAAGCCAATGAAATCCATTGAAAAGTCAGTTACATTGTATTGCCATTGTTTACTTGACACATTAATCATCAAGTTTAGTGTGTATGTGGAAACAAAAATTTATAGCTTAACATTATCCCCATTTTCACCCAGGCAGCCCCTCTGACTTGAGCATCGGAGCAGTTCATGCTCCGATGCTCTCCTTTGTCCTGCGCTAAATTGCGCAGGGCAAAGGCATTTTCAGGAGTTCCGATGATGAACCGGGCTTTGCATAGGGCTGCCAAGCGGAGATTTTCGCCCAGCAGTGAGCCCGATGATGTCACCGGCACTGATGGGCGGGCTTTAGCGCTGCCCTAGTCTGTAAAACAGCACTGCTGGGCGGAAGCCTCCGCTCGGCAGTGTGTTATTTTGAATAAAAGACCCCTTGCCCTGCGAAATCCAGTGCAGAGCAAGGCAGAGCATCGGAGCATGAAATGCTCCTATGCTAACATCAGGGGGGCTGTCTTGGAGAAATTATGGGTATGCTCAAGTTCAGCTCTGAACCTGGACAACCCCTTTAATGTATTACAGCAATATCATACATATGTCAGTTTCATAAAAATTATCTATAACACAGCCAGGGGCTTCCGCAACTCAGATAGTCCCATTTTCACCCAAAGGTATGCTATAAATGTCTGTTAGATGTGGGTCCCACCTTCATCTATCTCCAAAACACGGGGATCGTGAAAACAGCCCAAAGAAGCCTAGCCACAACTTCCATAGAAGTGAATGGGGAGAGCCCTGCACATGAGCAGCCATCTCCTGATTCACTCTCAACCTGCATGCAAAGGTCAAGGACTGCCTCACCCGGTGGGAGAAAAACTGGAGGACTCCTGCTCTGCGAGGCTCCATCCGCTAACATTACTAAGCTACACCTCGTGTACACCTCTCCACTGGTGGAGTACTGAAGGAGCCATTGCAATAAATACTGCATAACTAGACTTTAGACTGAAAAATCTATAGGTATTTTTGTGACAAAGTTAACATATTGCATGTGACATTTTGAAAATGTGTTGCTAAAAAATGTCTTCAAGCCAATAGCATACCTTCAATGCAGACCATACGACTACTATGGGGCCCAGAGAGGGGAGGCCCAGCACTGAATTCCTTCTTTCCTGACAAGAAAGCGCTACATTTTAATGCAGTTGCCACTAGGGGGAGCTCAATGCAAAGAGAATATTTTAACTTCCATTCCAGTCATTGGTAACTGTATAAATGACTATGCACTCAGCTCCCCCTAGTGGTGACTGCAGGTAGCCAGCTTTGAAATAGAAGGGAGGCCGACATATCATTGTATTTTTGCTAGTTGTCTGGCATTGAGAAATCTGCTGCAAAGAGAGAGCACCACATTTATGAAGCCCCTGACGCACTTCTTCCAACATAAAATAAGATAAAGGAGGCGAGGTGGTGAAGACTGAATCTTTTTCATTAGAATATTTTTTTTTAATTAAAATTCCTTCTACTCAATAAATAAATAAAAAAGATATTTATCAGAGATCTGGGGCATTGTACTTTGCATTGCCTGGGAGTGATTGCTGCAGGAGTTCTGGAAAATTGGGTGAGGCAGTGGGTCCATACTAAATGTTGATGTGGGGCCCTAGGATATCTCTAAATTAAGCTTCAAACTAAGCACACCTACAGGCCTGGTAAATCAGCCCTAATCTGTTTAAAAGCCCAGGATCACTAAGACAACAGCTGTGCATTTAAGGTTCTGGGTTTATTATAATATGTGTTTATTGCAGTCTTTGTCCTAAGCTTTTAGTAAATGATAAAGCCGCATTTGGAGTAGTGTTTTTGTTTTTTTTTTCAATATGATTTTAGGTTTCTAATGAAAGCCCTAAATGCATGTCAAAGGGCACATACTTCTTCTTCCTATTATAAGCCATGGAAAGGCTTTCTTAAATGAGCACTTCCTACAATTTACACAACAACCAGGCTTCGAGGTTAAAATCATTAATTCCTTTTTTCTATAGACTTACTCAAAAGAAAATGTATAAAATAATCGTTAAGCCCTTGATGACCGCTGATGTTTTACACTGTAATCACAGACCAATTTTCATACATTTTGTGATGCGTTGAGGATGACTTTCTGTTTATTAGCGGACCGAGATAAATTTTATATTCCTTTGTCTTCGACAGTGTCTCTGCTTGAAAACATATTGCTGCCATAATGAATCATCGCAAAACGTACCAATTAACGTTATCTTGATTATTCTGCCTAAAGCTACTACAATAATATAAAGACAACAAAAATGAACACATTAGACTCTGTTCCCATCATGCTTTGGGTTTACATTTGGAATATAGCATACAGGTTACACCTATAGTCAGTGTCGGACTGGGGTGCCTAGGGCCCACCAGTAAAATGTATTCTAGGGGCCCCCTGTAAAGCTATAAGCAAATATTATTATGCTCAAACATGGTTGATTATGGGGTCCCTGCAGCGACTTAGAGGAGGCGGGTCCATGATGAAAGAGGACACTGGCTAGCTTTCCTTTATACCTAGTAGTCCTCTCAGCCACTCAATGCATCTATAATAATAAACGTAGTATTATTATAGTAATAAATAATCTACCCATTTTTTTTTTATAGATATATAGGTTGGTTGAGATTTTATATGCTGCATATCTATACGTAGTGCAATCAGTGTACTGTGTTATGTACCACTTGTGCAGAGGGTGGGAGACTAGGGGCCCACCTTGCTCAGGGGCCCACCGAGGTTTCACCTGTCTCCTGTGGGCCAGCCGGAGCCTGCCTACAGGCTCCCATGTTTCTTTGAGGGAATTCATACATTCATACTATATACAGTAGCAGGCGGCAAAAGGTCAATACAGAGGTTAGGCACAGGTCCAGTGGCAGAGGGTCAGAATCCAGTAAACAGGTGGAGGTCAGCATACAGGCAAACAACAAGATTAAGTACACCTTTGTAGGAACCAGTGGACCCTATTGCTCAGGCACCTTCCCACAGGCTGGCGAGCCGCCACTGTAATACTAAGAATATTTACTGAGGGAGACACATATCTGTCAGTAGCTGTTTCAGGGTTCTTGCCCTCCATCAGTATGGTCAGTATGGTGTGGTTGGCTTTAGGCCCCTCACACAGGGCAATAATTGCCTCAACAATTCTTCACACGGATATTTGTCCCCAACATGTCCAGTGATTGGATGGCAAACGTTCAAATGCTTGATTGTCATTAATCTTTTATGCGGACATAAAAATCGTCATTTGTCGGCAGCACATTGCCTAATGTAAATGTCAATAATGGAAACTGTATAGGGACGAAAGATCATATGAATGATTACTGGCCAATTGAATTGCTATTTCATCGATCATTGATTGTTACAGTCAGATTATCTGCCTATGAAAATGGGCCCTTATTTAGAAAGTCTCCTTAGTCAATATTCAGAAATGTTAGTGTCCACAAACACACAAATGACTAACAAATGACTACTGTAGTTCCTCTACATAAATCCCCACCAAAATTAAGAAAAAACTAGGGGGAATTTATTAAAGCTAATGGATAAGAAACAGTTTTTTGTTTTTTTTCTTCATTTTCTTTATTTTTGCTATTTTATTTGGGGCGGGGGGGGGGGGAGTGGGCAGGGCTTAGCTGGAGGATATGATCTCCAGTGGTTTGAAAAAAACGGTGTATACTATAATTACACCAGATTTTTTTCTGTATGAAGAGCCAGTCTTAAGGACTGTGCTATGTTTATTATCACTATTCACAGGATATGAAATAAGAACCACTGAGACCTCCCAATCTCCTGTGCTAGTTTAGCCTCCACAGGACTCAGTTGGCCATGAGATATAGGCGCCGCAACTTCTGTCCCCTTGCCAGTCAGATATATCAGCATTCCCTCTAGAACGTGAAGAAGAAGAATCATATAATTCATTTCGTAGTCCTGGCAACTGAAAAATAAAGTTGCCTCCTCAAAGGGCCTCAGCAAACAGCAGATGTCACGCATGAGCTGGCACTGTATAAGTTACACCGGGGAGTAGTCCTGTCCATCTGCATCAAGAAATGGGTCATGGGTTTCCTCTGCTCATACAGTCGATCCAACATGTGGAAACGTCGCATATGAGGGGATCTAGAGGAATACAATTCTGCCCCTGCAGCTCAAGGAGGGTGTGTTTTGCACTGTAAGAATGCCTGAAGTGCATGCACAGTTCCCTTGACATTTCAAGATGCCTTGCAGTCGGGTGGAAGACATCAGGAACCGGGAGACAACCAGACTGAAGACGAGGAAGAAACTTCACGATCAGAAAGACTGGAGTGAGATGCCCGAGCTGGTGAGAGAACTAACTAAGAAATTTAACCCTCGAAGGATCATGTAATTGCTTTACCTTCATATAGAGCAGAGTCTCTTTTGCCTGTCCGCCAATGGGGGGAGTGGTGTTAGTGTCTTCGTGCCTTCAGTGTCCAGCTGAGTGGCTTTTGAAGATTCTTGCTCAACCTTCCAGCACGGCATTGCAGACGCTCTGGCGAGGGAGCTTGCAGATCCGATGCCTGGGACCTTCGGCGTGTGATGTCACCGCATTTGCTACTGGTGCCTCCAATAGACAAAAAACTTCTAACCCGTTTCGGAGCGTTGCACTATTCGGGGCGCATGGTCAGCCCTCACTGACGCAGCACAGACAGAATGTTCTTCCTGTTATCAGTGACCATGGTTCCTATCTCCAGTTGGCGAGGAGATAGCCAGGATTAGATTTTTTGGTTGATGACATGGAGCAGTTTCTCCCCAACGTGATTCCGTTTGCCCAGCTGACCAGGTGCAGAACCGTGTGACAACGCCATGCTTTGCATACATGGTATGCTGAAGGACCACTCTGAACTGTGCCCACAATGGAGGCTGAGGACCAGGTGCAGGATGAGAAGGCAGAAAAGGACATTTGCGAAGAAATCCCACGATTACAACATGGAGGCAGCAATGCCATCACATGGCCAAGTTGCTGTTGTGCCAAGGCCAGAACCATATTTACCCAGTCGGCTAAATAAGGACATATATTGTTCTTGACCATAGTTACAGCTTCACACATCAGCACTGGAATGAACTGTACCAGATGCTAAAAAGCTGAAGGACTGGCCTACCTTCTGCTCAACATACGTGTTTAGGGCTGGTACAGCTTTTTCAGAGAAATAATGACAGCCTGGGACTCTCCACCTTGGCTGGGCACAAGGCATCAGTTCTCTGAATTCAGAGAACTACCAAATCATAAGCCAATTTTGATGGGACCATGCAGGCCTTACAGCTGCTGCACAGACAGGATCCGTTGTGCGTCTCATTTTTCCTTCCTTCTGACAGATCAGAAAAGGTCATATAAATCATTATTTCAGTCAGGTCGAAAGGCAAAATAGTGGCCCAGTGATGAAGTGGGGAGGGTGGAAGCAGATTGAGGAGGCCACAGAATGGCACAATGACAGAATCTGAAGGTGGCGGCAATAACAGCATCAGGAGGATACCACAGAGTGGCAAGATGACATAGTGTGGAGATGGCAGCAGCATGAGGATACCACAGAGTGGCAAGGTGACATAGTTTGGAGGTGGCAGCAGAATCTGGAGACCACAGAGTGGCAAGGTGACATAGTTTGGAGGTGGCAGCAGCATCTGGAGACCACAGAGTGGCAAGGTGACATAGTGTGGAGAAGGCAGTAGCAGCAGCAGCATCAGGAGACCACAGAGTGGCAAGGTGACATAGTGTGGATATGGCAGCAGCATGAGGAGACCACGGAGTGGCAAGGTAACATAGTGTGGAGATGGCAGCTGCAGCATCAAGAGACCATGGAGTGGCAAGGTGACATAATGTGGAGATGGTAGTAGCAGCAGCAGCATCAGGAGACCACATAGTGGCAAGATGACATAATGTGTAGATGGCAGAAGCAGCAGCCTCAGGAGGATACCACAGGGTGGCAAAGTGACATAGTGTGGAGTTGGCAGCATCAGGAGGCTACCACAGAATGGAAAGGATACATAGTGTGGAGATGGCAGTAGCAGCATCAGCAGACCACATAGTGGCAAGATAACATAATGTGTAGATGGCAGTAGCAGCAGCATCAGGAGGATACCACAGAGTGGCAAGATGACATAGTGTGGAGTTGGCAGCAGCATGAGGAGACCACAGAGTGGCAAGGTGACACAATTTGGAGGTGGCGGCAGCATCAGGAGGCAACAGAGTGGCAAAGTGACATAGTGTGGATATGGCAGTAGCAGCATCAGGAGACCACAGAGTGACAAGGTGACAGTGTGGAAATGGCAGTAGCAGCAACACCAGGAAGCTACCACAGAGTGGCTAGGTGACATAATGTGGAGATGGCAGCAGCAGAAGCATCAGTAGGCCGCAGAGTGGCAAGGTGACATAGTGTGGAGATGGCAGCAGCAGCATCAGGAGACCACAGAGTGACAAGGTGACATAGTGTATAGATGGCAGCAGCAGCATCAGGAGGCTACCACAGAGTGGCAAGGTGACATAGTGTGGAGATGGCAGTAGCAGCAGCATCAAGGGGATACCACAGAGTAGCAAGGTGACATAGTGTGGAGATGGCAGTAGCAGAAGCAGAATCAGGAGACCACAGAGTGGCAAGGTGACAGTGTCGAGATGGCAGCAGCAGCTGCATCAGGAGACCACAAAGTGACCCGGTAACAGAGTGGGGCGGTGGGTGACAATACCAGTACCCGCTGAAGAAGGTGGGTGAAATAAGGAGCATCAGATGTGTGGCATCAGGCAGGTTGCAGCATCAGAGTAGTAGCTGAAGAAGGTAGCCAGAAGAAACCAGTCTCTTTTTTCAAAGTGTTGGTGTGGCACCATGGATGATCTAGTCTGATGCATCAGGAATTGGTGGTTGGAAATCCTGACGGATCCACGCCTAATTCATCTTGACAAAGGTCAGTCTCTCCACATTTTGCGTGTACAGGCGAGTTCTCCTTGGGGTAACTTTGGCCCCCGCCGCACTAAAAACCCACTCTGAGGCCACAAATCTAGTTTGGCTACCCAGTAGTCCAACGGATCTTCAATGTTGGGTGGCAGGGTGCTGTCCAAGTATGCCACCACCTGCTGGGTTAGGTTCTGCTCCAGGTCTACCTGCTGCTGCTGGTGAGTAGTTTATTCACTATGCGAGTTGTGAAAGCTACTCATCAGCAACTGTAGACTCAGGCTGCTGCTGATGGAGCTGGTACTGCTCCTGCCACCCCACCCCTCCCCAGCAGCCATGGCAGTGGAACGTGAGTGCAGAGGGCACCCCCCCCCCATCCCCCCCGGTCAGACCTGTGAGAGGATGGACAATGGCGCAGATAGGCAGCGGCCAACTGACTACATAGGATGTATCTGTAGTAGTTCAGTTTGTCCTCCCTCTAGGTGGGTGTAAAAAAGACCCCCATTCTGGACCGGTAGCAAGGGTCCAACAAGGTGGAGAGCCAGGAGTCATCCCTCTGCCGAATGGTGACAATTCGGCTGTCACTACGCAAGCAAGTGAGCATGCATCGTGCCATTTGTGCCTGTGACTAGGAGGGACTCCCTGCCTCTATCTCCCCTGCATACTGCCACGGTGTGTCCAGGTCCTCTGTCTAGTCTTCCTCATCACCCTGTAGCTCCTCTGGCTGCTCCTGCTCCTCCTCTCATGTCAGCTGAGTAGAAAAACCACCAATTTGACTACACATTGCCTGTGCTCCAATGTCCTCCTCCCTCTCCTCCTCCTCTTCCAGTTCAGCCCCACACAGGGCTCATGTGGCTGTGAGATTGAGGCACCACTTCTCCTGTCCTCTGACCAGCCATATTTACCAGCATCTGTTCCAGGCCATGAAGCAGTGCAATGACGTTGTTCATTCTGTAGTACTGGCAACTACAAATAACGTGGCCTCCTCAAAGGGCCTGAGCAAACAGCAGGTGTCATGCATGAGCTGCCCTGGCTGACATCAAAGTTACACAGTGGAGTACTCCTATACGCTTGCATCATCAAGAAATCATTTATGGCCTTTCTCTGTTCGTATAGTCGGTCCAACATATGGAGGATGGAATTCCAAAGGGTGGAAATGTTGCATATCAGTCTATGTTGGGGATGCCGTTCTGCCGCTGCAGCTCAAGGAGGGTGTGCTTTGCAGTGTACGAGTGGCTGAAGTGCATGCAAAGCTTCCTGCCCATATTTAAGATGTCTTGCAGATGGGTGGAAGACTTTAGGAACCGCTTGACAACCAGATTGAACACGTGTGCCATGCAGGGAGCATGACTCAGCCTTGCTTGACGCAGCACTGACACCATGTTCTTCTCTTTGTCAGGCAGCATTGTTCCTATTTTCAGTTGACACAGAGAAAGCCAGGATACGATTTCTTGATGCATCACACAGAGCAGTTCCTCCTCTGTGTGACTCCGTTCACCAAAGCAAACCAGGTGCAGAACAGCGTGACACCACCGAGCCTGGCACTTGTGGTATGCTGGAGGGGCACTGTGACTTGTCCCTGCAATGGAGGCTGAGGATACGGTGGAGGATAAGGAGGCAGAGGCGGACATTGTCGCATGACCAAGGGCGTGAGAACGTGGAGGCGGAAGCGGCGTAACCAGGCCAAGTTGTTGGTGTGTCTGTGCAGGAACCAAATTCACCTAGTGGGCCATAAAGGACATGTACTGTCCCTGACCGTAGTCACAGCTCCACATGTCGGCGTTGCCGTGCACTTTGGCAGACACCGACAGGCTCAAGGACTGGACCACCTTCTGTTCGACATATTTGTGCAGGGCTGGTACTACCTTTTTCGCAAAGAAATGACAGCTTGGGACTCTCCACCTTGGCTCGGCACAAGCCATCAGTTCTCTGAAAGGTGCAGAGTCCACCACTTGGAAAGGGAGGGACTGCAGCACCAGCAACTTGGACAGTAACACGTTCAGCTTCTGCGCCGTTAGATGCATGCACGCATAGTGCTGTCTCTTGGCAATCGCTTCAGTGATCGATTGCTGACGGAATGAATGACGAGTAGTAGGAGAAGCAGGAGCATCTGGACCAGTAGAAGATGGGAATGACAAACAGATCCCTTTGTCTGAGGTGGTAGAGCCTTGACTGTCTGAAACCGGGTGCGTGCCACTGGGTGATGCAGCGGTAGCTGCGGCAGGCTGGACCACCACAACTGAGCTATGGTTCTCCCAGGCCACTGCATAACAACGCTGCATATGTTGATGCAGGGCCATAGTTCCAACATTGGCACCCTGGCCACGTTTCACTTTCTGCCCACATATTCTACATGTGGCCACGTTAACATCCTCTGGCAGCTTAATAAAAAGCTGCCACACCGCCGAGTAGGTGATTTTCCTCCCAACAGTCTGCACCGACTGACTGCTACCGCCACTGCCTCCGTCAACCCCTGTGTCACTAGTTTCCGGGCAGGTAGGCTGCTGCGAAGCAGGTGGTCTACCCTGAGCACATTTGGCTCCCGAACTGCAACTGCTGCCAGCCTGCTGACTCCCAGCCATGCTACCACGCAGCTGGCTCAGCTGCTGCCTCACAGACAAGCTGCCACCCTCTTCTCCTGATGATGATTAAGCCGGATCCCAAGTGCGATTGGTTTCATCATCATCAAGTAGTGTCTGCACGTTACTGATCTCCTCCTCAACGGTCTCTGGGTCAGGAGCCTGACAGCTTGCAACACAAGCTCCTGTGCCACTCTTCTCATTATTACTTGTCCGCCTTCTGTAGCTGAGCAAGCGGGAGATGTCTCCTCCAGATCTTGGCTGGGCAGTAGCTGCTGACTGTCCTCTAGTAGCTCATCCTCACTGTATAGTGGAGCTGAGCCCATAGCAAACAATACTTCTGTGGCTGAGGGAACAGCAAAGGACAGAGGCAGGTTGAGGACAGTTGAGGGCACAGGGCCTGCTCCCAGGCCATTCCAACTAAGGGTTGTATCTGACGAACCCACCGACTGTTGGCTGGGGGTGTCTGATGTCACTTGGGATGACGTGGATGACTGAGTTAACCAATCAAGAACCGCTGGGTTGCTGGTCAAGACACGACCACTAGATGACACCAGGAGCTTAGGCCTCTCGCTGCGACTTCTGCTGCCACGCCCGCTTACTCTGCTGCGACCTCTGCTTGCGCCCGAAACATTCAGGCCTCTGCCACTCCTCTGTGCATGGCGTGGCACTTCTCTGCCTGACATACTTGTAGCTGAACTACACAAACTAAATTAAAACACCCCTAAAAGCGCTAAAAGCGATCAATATATTTTTCTGTTTGTACTAAAATAGTCCATTAAATGCTTTCACCACAATTAACTGCAGAAATGCACTGAGAATGCAACAGTGCAGTGCGTATATATTTTTCTTTTTTTAATGAAATACGCCCCTATATGCTTTAAACAGAAATAACTGCAACAGTGCAGTGCATATATAATTTTCCTGTTGGACTGAAATAGGCCACTATACGCTTTGACCAGAAAACAATCAAAGAGTGAAGTGCGTATATATTTTTCTTGTAGTTCAGAACTATGCCCCTATATGCTTTCACCAGAAATAACTGCAACAGTGCAGTTCGTATATATTTTTCTTTTTTTACTGAAATACACCCCTATATACTTTCACCAGAAATAACTGCAACAGTGCAGTGCATATATATTTTTCTTGTTGTTGCACTGAAATATGCCCCTATATGCTTTCAACAGAAATAACTGCAGAAGTGAACTGAGAATATATTTTTATTGTTGTACTGAACTATGTCCCTATACGCTTTCACAGAAATAACTGCAACAGTCCAGCGCATATATATTTTTCTTGTTGTACTGAAATACGCCCCTATACGCTTTCAACAGAAATAACTGCAAAGGTGAAATGCGTATATATTTTTCTTGTCTTACTGAATAAGATACTAAGATAAAAGCCAATTAAGGCTTTTCAACATAACACTTGCAGCCCAATAACAAAAAGCTGGAATGACAGAGCTGTCTAATGACTATTTGGATCCCCAAATAATCATTTCCTGCACTTGTAAATCACTTTACTATCAATATCAGTAGCTCCTTCTGACGTCTCTCGCTGAACTAAGATGCTGTGAAATGATTTCTATTCTTTCCCTGCACTTATAAATGTTTTTTCTGTCTTTTTTTTTTTCACAATCACTTTTCCAATTGCTGTCCCTAGCGCCTTCACATGTCTGTCCCTGCACTCTGAACGCTGGAAAATGACAGAATCTAAAATGGCTGCCGTATTTATAGGGCTATAACATCACAGGGCAGGCTGGCTGCTGATTGGCTGCATGCAGGCATGCCAATCTGGGTGATCCCGCCTTCCCAGAGTTCCTTGCCCCATGTCCTCAGTTCTAACACGTGTAGCTGCCATTTTAGGAAAATTGCGATTCGTTACCACGGAGCGAGAGGAAATTCGCATTTGTTGCAAATTAAATTTTTCTTCGATTCGCAAATCAAATTTTTCTTCGATTCGCTCATCTCTAATGATGATGATGATGCCCCTCTTCACCCTGGTCCCATGTGTGATCGGCTGCATCATCACTACTGTCTGATCTTGACTTATATCACCCCCACCAGTCTCATGACCACGCCCCTGACCGCTCGCAACACATGCTCCCACCTGGCTGTCATCATCGCTAGTTGCACGCCTGAGGGAGGACATAGCGGCCCTCTACTCCAAGTCTGTGCTGGCCTGTAGCTGCAGACTGTACTCACTAAGCTCATCCACGCTGAAAAGAAAGAGGCAGTTGCAAGAGAAGTGAGGGCAAGAAGGTTGTTCCTGGGCCAAGCCAACAATGTCTGGTGTCAGAGGAAGTCACCGATTCCTGGCTGTGTGTATCTGTGTATCTCTGGCCTCTACATAACTTCAGCTGATCCACCGCCACTTCTAAATCTACACCAGCTTCCTTGCTCGTGTAGATTTATACCATTTTCTGTGCTTAAAACAGGCATAGAAAATGATGAATTAGACAGGCCTGCTGGCCCATTGCCTTTCCCTGCCCATGCTACATCAACTTTTTTTAAACTGGCGTGACAGGGGAAAAGTCGTAGACTGCGGTGCATAGAACCTTTCAATCTGCACCAGAATTACGCCTAATAAAGACATATTTCTGTTAGTAAATAACCCCCGAAGTCTGAAGCACAGTAAGTCTATGTATCAGAACAGATTAAATATAAATGGTGCAGCAGATGAACTAGATAAATGTGTCTATATATTAGACCTCCTGGTTACAATGAGTCTGATGCACAGGAAGTCTATGTATAACAAAACAGATTAACTATTAATGGCGCAGCAGAATAAATATGTAAATGCACCTATATATTAGACCGCTTGTTGACAATAAGTATGATGCACAGTAAGTCTATGTATCAGAACAGATTAAGAATGAATGGAGCAGAGGATGAACAAGATGCACAGGGCGATTACACTGAGCCTGCTTTGTCCCAGCAGTCTCCCTATACTCTCCCTACAATGTCCCTGCACTATCCATATCCAATATTTAAAGATTGCTAAAACACTGTACCTAGCACTTGCCACGTCTCTTCCTAAAATGGTGCTGCCTGCTCTGGATGAGGCTTTTATAGACTGTGACATCACAGGGGATGGCTATTTGCTAATTGGCTGGCTGCACGGCATTATGGGTCTTATTTCGTTCCCAGGCTTCTTACTTTCACTTTATAACACATGTAGTCACATTTTAGAATAAAAATGATACACTACAACGAAGCGAGAGGAAATTCGAATTCATGGTGAATTGAATCTTTCCTGAAATTTGGATCGACTTTAATTTGTTTCACTTCGATTCGCTCAACACTAAAGACCACTATAAGAGCATTGTTGACTGGGAACAGTAAGCAGATTACTTCCCATACTACAGCACATTGTTGCATTCTATGAACAAGAACCCATTAAATATCTACATGACATGTTGGTTTGCTATATACCGGTACTGTAATATCAAGACATATACTGTACATTAGGGCTGCAGCTAACGATTATTTGAATAATCGATTAGTTGTCGATAATTTCATTGATTAATTGGGAAAAACCACCAAAATGACAAAAAAAGGGGTTTATATGATTTTACTTGAATTTTTTTTCTTAAAAGGCCATATTAAAACAAATTGTGGATGGCACTGTTATGGGGGATCTGTGGATGGCACTGTTATGGGGGATCTGTGGATGGCACTGTTATGGAGGTGATCTGTGAATGGCACTTTTATGGAGGGGATCTGTGGATGGCGCTGTTATGGAGGTGATCTGTGAATGGCACTTTTATGGAGGGGATCTGTGGATGGCGCTGTTATGGGGAGATCTGTGGGTTGTACTGGTATGGGGGATCTGTGGATGGCACTTTTATGGAGGGGATCTGTGGATGGCACTGTTATGGGGGGGATCTGTGGATAGCACTGTCATGGGGGGGATCTGTGGATAGCACTGTTATGGGGGATATGTGGAAGGCACTGTTATGGGGAGGGGGATCTGTGCACTGCCACGGGGAGGGGGATCTGTGCATGGCACTGTTATGGAGAGGGGGATCTGTGCACTGTTATGGGGAGGGGGATCTGTGGATGGTACTGTTATAAGGAGGAGGAGGATCTGTGGATGACACTGCCATGGGGGGATCTATGGATGACACTATGACATATTATGCTATATCTGTCATCCACAGATCTCCCCATAACAGTGTCATCCACAGATCCCCTCCCCATAACAGTACCATCCACAGATCCCCCTCCCCATAACAGCCCTGGCACCGCCGCCACAGCAGTAGACTATTCCTTAACTGGCAGTAACTTTTACTTGAACTTTAAATCAGCGCATCTGTATTACCTTACAATGAAGCTCAAGTAACAGGCAGAGCGGGCAGCGGCGTAACGTCACTCACTCACGTGACGCGCCTGCTCCGCCTGCCTCATTCATAAAGTGGGGGGAGCAGGTGCGTCACGTGAGTGAGTGACGTTACGCCGCTGCCCGTTCTGCCTGTAACTGGAGCTTTATTGTAAGGTAATAAAGATGCGCGGATTTAAAGGTCAAGTAAAAGTTACTGCCGGTTAAGGACCCGCAGGCATAGCGCCTGACCGGCCACATAGCAACGAATCGGCCGATTACTCGATAACAGGATTTGTCGACAACGAATCCCATTATCGATAACTTCGATTAATCGTTGCAGCCCTACTGTACATATATATATATATATATAGAATAGAAATGAATGCAATGTATCAGTACATGACAAAATCCAAATTTAAAAGGGTTGTACTGCTCTGCACCAGACAGAACTATATACCGTAATATACAAGACACTTATGACTTGGAGGCTGTCACTAAATAATTGGGGAATTGTCAAACTAGTGGACAAGTCATCCAGTCACCATCATTAAAGATTAAGCCTCTAAAATCATGAGGGAGAGTTAAAGGAGTGTTCTGATGATAGGAAAATTATCTGTAGAGTTTATCTTCTCCGTGTTTAGATGAGGATTATCCAATAATGACTTTATCTCTACCATCTTTTCTAATCCATCTTATTTGAATATTTTGTCCTCTCGAGATACTTCAGAATCATGTAAATGATAAGATAAAGTTGCCAGAACACTTCAGTTATTCCTATATGATCACTTTGCCTTACACAAGCAAGCTTCAATTTCTTTTCTCCACAGAGGCTATAGCTTTTGTCAAGCATGTGACTAGACTATAAAGTAGAAAATCACATTACATGTATAGATGTACATAAATATAGTTAGAGATGAGCAAATAGAAGCTGATGAAGTGAAATCTGATCCGAATTTCAGGAAAAATTTGATTCGCACCGAATCCAAATTTCCTCACGCTTTGTGGTAACGAATCGCATTTTTTCCTAAAATGGCTGTTGCACGTGTGAAGACATGGAGCAAGGAACTCTGGGAAGGCGGGATCACCCATAATGCCATGCATGCAGCCAATCAGCAGTCAGCCAGCCCTGTGATGTCACAGCCCTATAAATAGCGTCAGCCATCTTGGATTCTGTTATTTTCCAGTGTACTTGGTGCAGGGAGAGACGTCAGCAGGCGCCAGGGACAATGTTGGAAAAAAACTTCATTGTGCTAAAAAAATGATTTACAAGTTCAGGGAAAGATTATTCAAGGCGTAGGGAAAGGATAGAGAGGAATCATTCCACAGCATTTATGTAGAACAGGGTTCAGTAGGGGAGATTACACCCTGGGTAATAGGAACAATCCTATTACACCTTGCTGCACTGACTGGGGATCCAAATTGCCATTATACAGCTCTGTCATTGCAGCAAACTGTTCTTATTATTGGGGTGCAAGTGCTGTTTGATACATCCATAAAGAGGGTTTATTACAAGGAAATATTTCTACATCTTATTTGCCCTTGTGGGGTGCAGTTATATGTTCTAAAGCATTTTTTGGCTTTTATTAGTGGGGAAAAAAGGGCTTATTAGCTGAAGTGAGAAAATTACAGCCCTTTTTGTTGTGGATTATTGGCAAAAGAAAAAAATATTTGCCGCTCAGCGGTGTAGTTATATGTTCTAAAGCCTTTTGTGGCATGTGTTAGTGGCAAAAGTAAAATATATTTGCCGTTCAGAGGTGCAGTTATATGTTCTAAAGCCTTTTGTGGCATGTGTTAGTGGCAAAAGTAAAATATATTTGCCGTTCAGAGGTGCAGTTATATGTTCTAAAGCCTTTGTGGCATGTATTAGTGGCAAAAAAAATATATATTTGCCGTTCAGCAGTGCAGTTATATGTTATAAAGCCCTTTTTGCCGTGTATTAGTTGCACCAAAAAATATATATATTTGCCGTAAAGCCCTTTTTTCCATGTATTAGTGGCAAAAGAAAAATATACAGTGGATATAAAAAGTCTACACACCCCTGTTAAAATGTCAGGTTTCTGTGATGTAAAAAAATGAGACAAAGATTAATCATTTCAGAACTTTTTCCACCGTTAATGTGACCTATAAACTGCACAGCTCAATTGAAAAACAAACTGAAATCTTTTAGGTGGAAGGAAGAAAACAAAATAAACTAAAATAATGTGGTTGCATATTATAACTTATAACTGGGGATGTAGCTGTGTTCAGAATTAAGCAATCACATTCAAAATCATGTTAAATAGGAGTCAGCATACACCTGCCATCATTAAAAGTGCCTCTGATTAACCCGAAATAAAGTTCAGCTGCTCTAGTTGGTCTTTCCTGAAATTTTCTTAGTCGCATCCCACAGCAAAAGCCATGGTCCACCGAGAGCTTCCAAAGCATCAGAGGGATCTCATTGTTAAAAGATATCAGTCAGGAGAAGGGTACAAAAGAATTTCCAAGGCATTAGATATACCATGGAACACAGTGAAGACAGTCATCATCAAGTGGAGAAAATATGGCACAACAGTGACATTACGATGAACTGGACGTCCCTCCAAAATTGATGAAAAGACGGGAAGAAAACTGGTCTGGGAGGCGACCAAGAGGCCTACAGCAACATTAAAGGAGCTGCAGGAATATCTGGCAAGTACTGGCTGTGTGGTACATGTGACAACAATCTCCCGTATTCTTCATATGTCTGGGCTATGGGGTAGAGTGGCAAGACGAAAGCCTTTTCTTACGAAGAAAAACATCCAAGCCAGGCTACATTTTGCAAAAACACATCTGAAGTCTCCCAAAAGCAAGTGGAAAAGGTGTTATGGTCTGATGAAACCAAGGCTGAACGTTTTGGCCATAATTCCAAAAGACATGTTTGGCGCAAAAACAACACTGCACATCACCAAAAGAACACCATACCCCCAGTGAAGCATGGTGGTGGCTGCATCATGCGTTGGGGCTGTTTTTCTTCAGCTGGTACTGGGGCCTTAGTTAAGCTAGAGGGAATTATGAACAGTTCCAAATACTAGTCAATATTGGCACAAAACCTTCAGGCTTCTGCTAGAAAGCTCCCAGGCTGTGAGCTGTGCGCTGCGATTGGCCAGCGCTGCAGCCTAGGAGAAGGAGATGCCCACAGGACAAGGGCAGACTCCGCCTACTATAACTTACAGAGCGAAGATACCGGATGGCATAACGGGAGAACGGAGCGGCGCCCGGGGATAATAGTAAGTGCAGTGAGATCCCCGGGCGCCGCTCTCCATGTCAGCATACTTAGTTCACATTGTTTTTCCAGGTGAAAGGTCCTCTTTAAGGGTGTGCACATTTATGCAGCAATATTATTTTATTTTTATATTTTTTCTTCTCTCCACCTAAAAGATTTCAGTTTGTTTTTCAATTGAGTGGTACAGTTTATAGGTCACATTAAAGGTGGAAAAAGTTTTGAAATGATTTATCTTTGTCTCATTTTTTTACATCACAGAAACCTAACATTTTAACAGGGGTGTGTAGACTTTTTATATCCACTGTATTTTGCCGCTCAGCAGTGAATTGTGATTGTTATATATATATTTTTTGGGGTGTATTAATAGGAAAAATACTACATCTTATTAGCCTGTCTGCAGTGAACCGACATTGTTATACTGCCATTGTTAAGGTGTATTAATGGGAAAAATAAGTACGTGTTATTAGCCGCTCTGCAGTGAATTTACATTGTCATTCAGTGGTGAAATTTGTTTGTGATACAGCCTTTTTGGGGAAAATTGATGGGTGATTGTGGACTTTCTTCTTTATGAACCGCATTCCGTCGATTAGCCATTCAGTGGTGAAATTTGTTTGTGATACAGCCTTTTTTGGGAGAATTGGTTGGTAGCTGTAACTATGGTCAAGTACAATATATGTCCTTTACGGCCCACTGGGTAAATGTGGTTCCTACCCAGCCACACCGGCAATTTGGCCAGGTGACGCCGCTGCCGCCTCAATGTTCTCACGCCGTTGGTCCTGAGACAATGTCCGCCTCTGCCTCCTCATCCTCCACCGTGTCCTCAGTCTCCACTGCAGGGACAATTGAATACTGATGGATTACTGACCAAATGTTGACTGAGTGAAGGCGGTTGCTCAACAGACAGGATCATTTTTTTTGGGGTTATTGTTCTGATGGATCAGAGGGCAAAATAATCAGTGACATCAACACAAACTTCACAAACTTACTGCTGACACCCTCTCCACTCTGTCAGGGGGCTCTACTTGTTTAAGCGTTTAATAGAACAGGTTCTGTAGACAGCCATGTGAAATCAGCTGATGACGGTGTAAAAGGAGTGCGCTTCTTCCTGGCGCTAACATCGACCTGTAAGGCTGAGTTCATACTTGAGTTATTTGATCAGTTTTGGCCCCATGACTGCCCAAATAAGTGAAGTGTGCGGTGATTCTAAGAGCGACGCCTGTCATACTGACTCACAGTATTATTTCACTACCACAGCAGACTCCCTATGCTTGTTACTGCAAGGCACGGTGTTCTACACCACTATACAGGCTCTCTGAAGCCAGGAAATAGCTGTTTTTCTATTCGTTTCCCCGCGAATAAATTTAGTGAACCGGCCAAATCAAATTTTTCAGAAATTCGCTCATCTCTAAATATAATGTATTAAACCCAAATTACTTCTATAACATGAAGGAGCCCATTTGTGGACATCCAGGACTCCTAGGTCTACCTCTCTGCATAGGAGATGTCAAAACTTATAATGAGCCAATTTAAGGTTCTTGGGTGTGCACTGAAGGCATTCCTCTAAAACCCTGATCCTATGTGTCATATATAGCACATGTGTCATCCACCTCATCCCAAATATACATCAGTGGGATTGTCATCTGACAGTGTGCAAACTACAAAAGCAATGAATTGGTGTATGGTAACACAAAATTATTGTCATGGAAAAGTTTCTAGAGAGCTAGTATCCTTCACAGCTGAAATAATCTCTGGCTATAAAGATGAACAGTACTATCAAAAACTTCTTTGAGCCAATCAGCTAATGTTGCATTAAATGGTGGGCTTCTTGGTGGATGCTTTTCTCAATGAAGATGGCCACTATGCATAATATATGGTGAAACTGAAAACGTGAAAAGGAAATCTGGTGTGGATTAGGGGATTGGTCTTTTTTAAAAGACAGTCTTTTTGAGAGGTTCTAATGTAGTTTTGTGTTTCCCAGTTGGCATCAGTGAGCCTAATAGGTACCAACAAATCACACGGCACATCATGAGACAACCATTAGCTTGAAATATTGACTCTGCAATAGATGGTTCAATGTGACCCTTTCACCAACAAAACACAGATGGAACAGCATTCATTCTACCAGGTGACTTGTTTCCAGGCCTCAATGATATTTAGAGATTTTGTGCCCACTTGTGTCAATTAGATATTTGGTATTATTACCCATAAGTGGCAATTCAGTGTCCCACTAATGTCTCTGGAGTGTGGCCCGTCACATCCTGCAGAATTAACCCCCTCTCTACCAAACATGTACGGCAGATGTCTGTGACGGATCAGCGGGTGTGAACCCACTGTGCCACTGACTGGCTATACTCTGGAGGGGAGTGTCTAAGACACTACCTGGTTTTCACTAGAGCCTCTGATGGTGAGGATAGACTTGAGCCGTTAGGGTAGCTGCCAGGGGCTAATCCAGAGCAATATCCGAGTCAGTGTCAGCTGGTCCGGGCGGACCAAAAGGTACCTGAGTAGGTATCTGAAGTATAAGCCTAGTCAGGCGAGCAGCAGCGTTACCAGGAGCAACAGTGCAGGACCAAAGGATAAGGCAGAGACGTGGTCAAAAAGGCAATAGGTCAGGGCAGGCAGCACAGGTACAGGTCAGGCAATCTGGTTTGGCAACAGGAGAGTCAAAGCAAGCAGGCAGGGATCAGACGATAAGCAGACTCCAGGAACGAAGTACGTGTCAGGAATACAAGTCGTTATCAGGCTCTTTAGCAAAAGACAAGGACCTTGACATTGAGGCATCTGGGAAAGGGACTGAACCACTTAAGTTCATGCAGGAGAGCCAGGATTGGTCAGCGAGGTCACCTGACCTAACCCAGCCAGCCCAGGGAGTGATGCGTGCCGCCCCTAGAGCAGGGTAACAAGAAACCAGCCGTAATCATGCTGTGATTTGGCTGAGTGGAAGCTGTGGTTGTATTATTGTAACAGAAGCCTTTTTGCAGATCTATGGCGCTAGTGTGAAAGTTGCCTAAAAATATGATGTCGGCATAGTGATTGCACATGGAACGATGATGATCTTGATATGAAATGTTTCTCCTTTGCCCACTGAAATCTGGGACAGGAAGCATCTGCTATGAATTCTTTCATGCTCCATCTAATGATGGATGTCACAAGACTATCTAAGGAAACCATGCATCCTCTCCTAAAGGGGATAGTGACGAAAAGCATAAATGTGACGACTGTGTCTCCACATATCAATTCTATAACCATCACACATTCTCCAATGCGACTTCTGGAGTTAAACAAGCAGGTATAATCCAGAGTGAACACATCTGACAATGTAGATGTTTAGAGATGAGCAATCAGTGGTAATAACTCACATTGGTGTAAAGAAGGGGGTATTCAAAGGTCAGTTAGTGAAGCTATTCAGATCCATCATTCGGAAAATACTTTACCTGGAGTGACTGACCACTAAACTTTAGCAATGCACATGCAGAGGGCAATGAGCTCCGGGCAGTTTGGCTTTTTTTGCTTTGTGAACAAGCCTCTACAGCTTGTGCAGTAGGAACCAGAGAAAACCACAACATAACCAACAAAGAGGCTGCATAAACCTTTCTAACAGCTAATAGATGGGAGGCCAGAGAGTTGTCCTATTCCTGTGCACATCACGGCGGTGGCTATTGATTGGCTGGAGATGGAAGTACAATTAGATGGCATGTCTAAGTCTGGAGGGAACTGGAAGCACCAGGGACCAGTGATGGCCAGTTCGCAGTGTTCACCAGCGAACACATGCGGGCTGCCATCTTGACTCACAAGTCCGGCGATACACAGGTAAGCCCTTACCTGGGTCTGTGCCGCGAGCCGGTCTGAAATCAAATGCGGTCACTGGGAGCAGACAGTTCTGAGAACAGCCCGATGAATGCCTTCAGCGGCTGTTCTTGGAACTGCCTGCTCCCGATGACCGCATTTGATTTCAGACCGGCTCGCGGCACAAGCACAGGTAAGGGCTTACCTGTGCATCCCTGGACTTGTAAGTCAAGATGGCAGTCCGCATGTGTTCGCTGGCCATCACTGTCAGGGACTAGGTACCTAACTGGAGGTTCTGACAAGGTTAGGCCTCTTTCACACTTGCGTTGTCCGGATCCGGCGTGTACTCCACTTGCCGGAATTACACGCCGGATCCGGAAAAACGCAAGTGTACTGAAAGCATTTGAAGACGGATCCGTCTTCAAAATGCTTTCAGTGTTACTATGGCACCCAGGACGCTATTAAAGTCCTGGTTGCCATAGTAGTAGTGGGGAGCGGGGGAGCAGCATACTTACCATCCGTGCGGCTCCCGGGGCGCTCCAGAATGCCGTCAGAGCGCCCCATGCGCATGGATGACGTGTCCATGCGATCACGTGATCCATGCGCTTGGGGCGCCCTGACGTCACTCTGGAGCGCCCCGGGAGCCGCACGGATGGTAAGTATGCTGCTCCCCGCTCCCCACTGCACTTTACCATGGCTGCCAGGACTTTAGCGTCCCGGCAGCCATGGTAACCATTGAGAAAAATCTAAACGTCGCATCCGGCAATGCGCCGAACCGACGTTTAGCTTAAGGCCGGATCCGGATCAATGCCTTTCAATGGGCATTCATTCCGGATCCGGCCTTGCGGCAAGTGTTCTAGATTTTTGGCCGGAGCAAAAAGCGCAGCATGCTGTGCTATTTGCTGCGGCCAAAAAACGTTCCGTTCCGGAACGGAAGACATCCTGATGCATCCTGAAGGACGGACTGTCCATTTAGAATGCATTAGGAAAATCCTGATCAGTATTCTTCCGGCATAGAGCCCCGACGACGGAACTCTATGCAGGAAGACTATAACGCAGATGTGAAAGAGCCCTTAGTCTTTTTTTTTTTTTCTATTTTCAGACCTTTCCCAGCCACCTCTAAAAATTTTAGATCTCAGACAACCGCTTTAAATGAGTTGTCACACCTAGTCATTTATGACATATAATAAATAATATAATAACATTTATTTATATGGCGCCACCATATTCCGCAGCGCTTTACAAATTCATAGGGTTCATGTACAAAACAAAAGTAACTGGCTAATATGCAACTGACATACTAGGAGTCAGGGCCCTTCTTGCAAAAGCTTACAATCTATGAGGAATTGGGGGTGACACATAAGGTAGTTGATTGTGATAAGTAGGATTTGAGCCATTATTGAGGAGTTGGTGGGGGAGAGGTTTAGTTGGGGAATAGTCATTTTAGTTTGCTTGATAAACCTGCCTGAAAAGATGTGTTTTTAAGGCACGTTTGAAGTTGTGAATTGACCTAGTATTCTGGGGCAGAGTATTCCAGAGAGTAGGTGCAGCTCAAGAAAAGTCTTGAAGATGGGAGTGAGGTACGAATTATGGAGGTTATTAATCTTAGGTCGCTAACAGAATGGAGAGCACGAGTAGGGTGGTAGATGGAGAGGAGGGAGGAGATATATGGAGGTGCAGCACTATGGAGAGCTTTGTGGGTGAGGGTGAGAAGGACATGCCATGAATGCCCAATGGGTTCCTCTTTTAGAAACAAGACTTCACCATGTGCAGCCTCTACTCCATTCATCGCTTTTAATGAAACGTCTATTCTGGACATCCCTGCAACTTTAGCAAAAAATGTATGTCCTGGCTCCAAGACTAAACTGCCTGTACAAGGTGATGCTAATATAAAAAACTATATCTAGAAGTAATCTGAACAAAAAAAATAAACAGACTGCTGTAACCAGTGTTCCCTCTAAGCTGCACAGGTGCGCGGCCACACAGAAATTATTGTGCCCCCGTTCACAAGTTTAAGTCCACTCAGTGCCCGCTCACCCGCTCAACCTGCTTCCAAAATGCCCACACATTTGCCCACACTAGTGATGAGTTCTTCCAAACTTCCTCCTTCTGTGTGCGTGGTAAGCGGGGCGCCGCCTACCACATATTCTCACGCTACTGCTGCCTCCTCCTTCTTTTTCTGACTGAAGAGGAGCAGCAGTGCACAGAGAGAGGTAATGTGGAGGCGGAGTTGGTGGCGGCAGCGCCATCTTAGAAGCTAGACTTCTTCTGAGACTTAGAGCTGCCTGCTACATAAGTAGGCTGGGGACAGTCCTGGAGGGCATGCTGCTGCAGAACACAAGAGGTGAAACTGAAAGTACCACTGGCAGGAACACACCATCCCAAACCAGTCATATTCTATTACTGGAATGGTGTGTTCCTGCCAGTGGTTTCACCCATTGTGTTCTGCAGCAGCATGCCCGCCACCTATATACAGCCTATACCTATGTACAGCCTATACCTATACAGTCTACACCTATGTACAGCCTATACCTATATACAGCCTATACTTATATACAGTCTATACAGCCTATATACAGCCTATACCTATATAAAGCCTACAACTATATACTGCCTATACCTATATACAGCCTATATCTATATACAGCCTATACCTATCTACAGCCTATACCTATATACAGTCTACACCTATGTACAGTCTAATCCGTGTTGACTGTACATAGGCGTAGACTGTATATAGATATAGGCTGTATATAGGTATAGGCTGTGCATAGGAATAGACTGTATATGGGTATAGGCTGTATATAGGTATAGACAATATATAGGTATAGACTGTATATAGGTGTAGACTGTATATAAGTATAGACACTATATAGGTGTAGACTGTATACAGGTGTTGGCTGTATATAGGTATAGAATGTATATATGTACATAGGTATAGGCTGTATATAGGTATAGAGTGTACATAGGTATTAGCTGTATACAAGTCCTTCTAAAAAAATTAGCATATTGTGATAAAGTTCATTATTTTCTGTAATGTACTGATAAACATTAGACTTTCATATATTTTAGATTCATTACACACAACTGAAGTAGTTCAAGCCTTTTATTGTTTTAATATTGATGATTTTGGCATACAGCTCATGAAAACCCCAAATTCCTATCTAAAAAAATTAGCATATTTCATCCGACCAATAAAAGAAAAGTGTTTTTAATGCAAAAAAAGTCAACCTTCAAATAATTATGTTCAGTTATGCACTCAATACTTGGTCGGGAATCCTTTTGCAGACATGACTGCTTCAATGCGGCGTGGCATGGAGGCAATCAGCCTGTGGCACTGCTGAGGTGTTATGGAGGCCCAGGATGCTTCGATAGCGGCCTTAAGCTCATCCAGAGTGTTGGGTCTTGCGTCTCTCAACTTTCTCTTCCCAATATCCCTCAGATTCTCTATGGGGTTCAGGTCAGGAGAGTTGGCAGGCCAATTGAGCACAGTAATACCATGGTCAGTAAACCATTTACCAGTGGTTTTGGCACTGTGAGCAGGTGCCAGGTCGTGCTGAAAAATGAAATCTTCATCTCCATAAAGCTTTTCAGCAGATGGAAGCATAAAGTGCTCCAAAATCTCCTGATAGCTAGCTGCATTGACCCTGCCCTTGATAAAACACAGTGGACCAACACCAGCAGCTGACATGGCACCCCAGACCATCACTGACTGTGGGTACTTGACACTGGACTTCAGGCATTTTGGCATTTCCCTCTCCCCAGTCTTCCTCCAGACTCTGGCACCTTGATTTCCGAATGACATGCAAAATTTGCTTTCATCCGAAAAAAGTACTTTGGACCACTGAGCAACAGTCCAGTGCTGCTTCTCTGTAGCCCAGGTCAGGCGTTTCTGCTGCTGTTTCTGGTTCAAAAGTGACTTGACCTGGGGAATGCGGCACCTGTAGCCCATTTCCTGCACACGCCTGTACACGGTGGCTCTGGATGTTTCTACTCCAGACTCAGTCCACTGCTTCCGCAGGTCCCCCAAGGTCTGGAATCGGTCCTTCTCCACAATCTTCCTCAGGGTCCGGTCACCTCTTCTCGTTGTGCAGCGTTTTCTGCCACACTTTTTCTTCCCACAGACTTCCCACTGAGGTGCCTTGATACAGCACTCTGGGAACAGCCTATTCGTTCAGACATTTCTTTCTGTGTCTTACCCTCTTGCTTGAGGGTGTCAATGATGGCCTTCTGGACAGCAGTCAGGTCGGCAGTCTTACCCATGATTGCGGTTTTGAGTAATGAACCAGGCTGGGAGTTTTTAAAAGCCTCAGGAATCTTTTGCAGGTGTTTAGAGTTAATTAGTTGATTCAGATGATTAGGTATAATAGCTCGTTTAGAGAACCTTTTAATGATATGCTAATTTTTTTAGATAGGAATTTTGGGTTTTCATGAGCTGTATGCCAAAATCATCAATATTAAAACAATAAAAGGCTTGAACTACTTCAGTTGTGTGTAATGAATCTAAAATATATGAAAGTCTAATGTTTATCAGTACATTACAGAAAATAATGAACTTTATCACAATATGCTAATTTTTTTAGAAGGACCTGTATATGTACATGGTGTAAGACAGTGACAGGTCTCACGCAGGTTGGAGGCAAGGAAGGGGTAGATAGTGAGACAAGCTGGATGTAATCAGCCTGGCATAAAGCACCTCCCAGGGTGTCAGAAGAAGGGGAGTGTGTTACCTGTAGACAGAGGCCTGGAGGCTCTGTGTGGCCTCAGGTGGGCTAGGCTGAGGGACCACGAGGCTAAGTGACAGCCTGGAATTTGGGGGACGCAGTGACGCCTGCAGTACAAGGGCCACAATGTCAGAGTCGGGAGGACTGCTGGACCACAATCTCCCAAAGGGACTTGCGTTTGCTACAGCCTGGAGGCTGCTGGGCTAGCTGAGAAAGCCGCAGGTTAGGACCGTGTCTGAACAGCACTCTATAGGTGAGTCAGTGATTCTGCAATATGTTTAGTTAGAGCCCAGCCGGGCAGGTATTTATTTTGTGTTATTGTTTGTTGTTGCTGGTGTTGCACAATAAATGCAAAGTTTGGACAGTATATCCGTGTCTAGTGAAGTAACCTGTGAGAATGACCCCTGTAGAAGAGCTAACCCCCCACAATGGGTATAGGCTGTATATAGGTACAGGGAGTGCAGAATTATTAGGCAAATGAGTATTTTGACCACATCATCCTCTTTATGCATGGTGTCTTACTCCAAGCTGTATAGGCTCGAATGCCTACTACCAATTAAGCATATTAGGTGATGTGCATCTCTGTAATGAGAAGTGGTGTGGTCTAATGACATCAACACCCTATATCAGGTGTGCATAATTATTAGGCAACTTCCTTTCCTTTGGCAAAATGGGTCAAAAGAAGGACTTGACAGGCTCAGAAAAGTCAAAAATAGTGAGATATCTTGCAGAGGGATGCAGCACTCTTAAAATTGCAAAGCTTCTGAAGCGTGATCATCGAACAATCAAGCGTTTCATTCAAAATAGTCAACAGGGTCGCAAGAAGCGTGTGGAAAAACCAAGGCGCAAAATAACTGCCCATGAACTGAGAAAAGTCAAGCGTGCAGCTGCCAAGATGCCACTTGCCACCAGTTTGGCCATATTTCAGAGCTGCAACATCACTGGAGTGCCCAAAAGCACAAGGTGTGCCATACTCAGAGACATGGCCAAGGTAAGAAAGGCTGAAAGACGACCAACACTGAACAAGACACACAAGCTGAAACGTCAAGACTGGGCCAAGAAATATCTCAAGACTGATTTTTCTAAGGTTTTATGGACTGATGAAATGAGAGTGAGTCTTGATGGGCCAGATGGATGGGCCCGTGGCTGGATTGGTAAAGGGCAGAGAGCTCCAGTCCGACTCAGACGCCAGCAAGGTGGAGGTGGAGTACTGGTTTGGGCTGGTATCATCAAAGATGAGCTTGTGGGGCCTTTTCGGGTTGAGGATGGAGTCAAGCTCAACTCCCAGTCCTACTGCCAGTTTCTGGAAGACACCTTCTTCAAGCAGTGGTACAGGAAGAAGTCTGCATCCTTAAAGAAAAACATGATTTTCATGCAGGACAATGCTCCATCACACGCATCCAAGTACTCCACAGTGTGGCTGGCAAGAAAGGGTTTAAAAGAAGAAAATCTAATGACATGGCCTCCTTGTTCACCTGATCTGAACCCCATTGAGAACCTGTGGTCCATCATCAAATGTGAGATTTACAAGGAGGGAAAACAGTACACCTCTCTGAACAGTGTCTGGGAGGCTGTGGTTGCTGCTGCACGCAATGTTGATTGTGAACAGATCAAAACACTGACAGAATCCATGGATGGCAGGCTTTTGAGTGTCCTTGCAAAGAAAGGTGGCTATATTGGTCACTGATTTGTTTTTGTTTTGTTTTTGAATGTCAGAAATGTATATTTGTGAATGTTGAGATGTTATATTGGTTTCACTGGTAAAAATAAATAATTGAAATGGGTATATATTTGTTTTTTGTTAAGTTGCCTAATAATTATGCACACTAATAGTCACCTGCACACACAGATATCCCCCTAAAATAGCTAAAACTAAAAACAAACTAAAAACTACTTCCAAAAATATTCAGCTTTGATATTAATTAGTTTTTTGGGTTCATTGAGAACATGGTTGTTGTTCAATAATAAAATTAATCCTCAAAAATACAACTTGCCTAATAATTCTGCACTCCCTGTATAGACTGTGTATAGGTATAGGCTATATATAGGTATAGCTATCTATCTATCCCACAGGGGTTATATTGTCCGGCATGGTGTAACCTCCATATATTTGCTGTACAGAATACATTATAATCCCTGTACCATGCTGTACAATATGAATTATAACACCTACACTGTGGGGTTATGTTGTATATTGTACAGCATGGTGTATGGATTATAATGTATACTGTACGGCATGGTGCAGGAATTATAATGTATATTTTACAGCATGCTGTATGGATTATACTGTATATTTTACTGTATGGTGTATGGATTATAATGTATATTGTACAGCATGGTGCAGGGATTATAATTAGTGTTGATCGAGCATGCTCGGCCGAAAACCAGTTCGGCTTGAGCATTTCGATGCCCAGGACATGGTGGTATTCGGCCGAATACCGCATGTGCTCGAGCGCAATGCTCGAGTCTCCTCCCAGCACGTTTAAGGTAAGTACTGCCATTCACTGTAATGCCGTAGCCATATTGGTTACTGGCATTACAGTGATTGGCTGGCAGGAACGCGTATTCGGGTGTTATATAGCACCCGATGACATGTGTTCGGTTCAGTGTTAGTCAGGGAGAGATGTTCTGAAGAAGGGAAAAATAGTGTAGAGAGTGAAGTTTTTTCTTTTTTTTTTTTTTTAACTTGTCAGAGACCCAAAAGTCCTTTTAAGGACTATTGTGTGTGGCAGCAATATCTATTATTAGCACATCCTGCGCTAAAAAAGTGCGCAATAGTTAGGCCGCTGTAAACAGCAACATTATCTGCGCTACATCTCCTGTGTAATGTGTCCGCATCCCCAAAATATTTGTGACATTCAGTGTACTTTTTCCGTAGATGGTATCCGCTGCGGACAGTGACAATACCTGGGGTACTCTCCTGTGTAACGTTCGACCTGTGACATTCCCTGTATTTTTTTATTAGCTGCTGCTGACATCAGCGACATTTTCTGCTGTATTTCTCCTGTGTAACATTTCCACATCCCAAATACCTGTGTCATTCCCTGTAATTTTATATTAGCCGCTGGTGACAGCATTTATATTATCTGTGACGTTTCCACATCCCAAATAACTGACATTCCCTGTAATTTTATATTAGCCACTGGTGACATCAGCGACATTATCTGCGGTATTTCTCCTGTGTGACATTTCCACATCCCAAATATTTTCATTTTTTGTGCATACACTTACAAATCTTACGCTACGTGTGACATACTTTCAAGCATATATAACATTTAATATAAAGAAGGCGAGCAGCAAGGGACAGGGAATTGGCCGTGATGCTGATGGTGCACGCAGACGCCGTGGCCCTGGGTGCATTGAAACTGTGCCTGCTGCCAGAGCACAAGAAAAACAATCATCCACAATACTTAGCTTCATGTCCCAGTTTGCAGGGCGGAGCAGGAAAACGCTATCAAAGTCAGACTAGTGCGACCAGGTGGTCGGTTGGATTGCAGCAGATAATGCTTCTAGTCGGTTAAGCACCACCCTGTCTCCCACCAAGTCCAGTCTCAGTAGCCAAGAGTCTGGTCAACACAATCCTCACCCTGGTCATCCTTCCTCCCACCATGAAGAGCCTTGCCAAACAAGTGATCCCACACTCAGCAGTACACAGGGGGAGGAATCTGCAGCATCCGCAACAAGCTGGAAGAGGCAGTGGGGTGGCAAAAGGGAGAAGGCGGGCCACACCAAAAAGGCCCGCAACTGTTCTCCGGAGCACACCCTTGCAGAAATTTCCCTTGTCAAGGGGTAGGTGTTCCGCAGTCTGGCGCTTTTTTGAGGAAAGTGCAAACGACAAAAGAATTGTAATGTGCAACCTGTGACATACAAAAATAAGCAGGGGCGTGAACACTAGCAACCTCACCACCACCAGCATGATCCACTACATGGCATCAAAGCACCGTAATAGGTGGGCCGAAAGCCTGGGTCCACAATCTGTGTCTGCGGGTCACACCACTGCCTCCTTATCCCCTGTGTTACGTGCTGGCCAATCCCCTGTCGAAGGCGTAGGCCCGGATGCCTCCCGCCCTGCACCAGGACCTTCGCAAGCACCATCAGCGACCACATCTACTTCCGTGTCCCAATGCAGCGTACAAATGTCCTTACCCCATGCATTTGAATGCAAGCGCAAATACCCAGCCACCCACCCACAGGTGATAGCACTAAATGCGCAACTTTCCATATTACTGGCCCTGGAAATGTTGCCATTTAGGCTTGTAGACACTGAGGCCTTCCACAGCCTGATGTCGGCTGCTGTCCCTCGTTACGCAGTCCCAGCCACCATTTTTTTTCCCGTTGTGTCATGCACGCCTTACACCAGCATGTGTCCCATTACATCACCTGTGCCTTGACCAATGCAGTTACTGGGAAGGTCCACTTAACCTCTGACACATGGACTAGTGCTTTCGGCCAGGGACGCTACATTTCCCTGACGACACATTCAACATTGTGGAGGCCGGGAGCGATGGCACAGGTGCTACCGACACTAAGGATTGCGGGCCCTAATTCCATCAGGGTTTCTGCCACCACCTACTTTAGTGTCTCCAACCCCCACTTCTTTTCCTCCACCTCCTCCTCCACTTCCACCTCAGAATTATCCTCTTGCAGCACCAGTCAGCCATCAGTCGGTAGCTGGAAGCAGTGCAGCACTGCAGTGTGGAACCTTTAACAGGCTGTGCTTAATCTGATCTGCTTAGGCGATAACAGCACACAGCTGCAGAGCTGTGGCAGGGGATAGGAGACCAGACTGAGCTGTGGCTCTCACCGCTCAACCTAGAACCAGGCATGGTTGTGTTTTGGTGGCGGCTTTGGCGCTCGGCAAGCTCACACACATCCCATGCCTAACCCACCTCTTCAACTTAGTGGTTCAGCGGTTTCTCAAAACCTACCCCAATTTGCCTGACTACTGGTGAAGATGCGCCGCATGTGTGCCCATTTCCGCAAGTCATCGACAGCTTCCGCCGGTTAACGCTGCAGCAGTGCTTACAATTGCCAGCTCACCGACTGTTTTGCGACGTGAGTACACGCTGGAACCCGATGTTTCACATGTTGGCGAGGCTTTGTGAGCAGCAGAGAGCAGTAGTAGAATACCAGCTGCATCATGGCTGTCTCTTTTCCAGTCAGCTTCTGGTATTCACAAGCGAGGAGTGGGCATGGATGTCTAACCTCTGTGAGGTTTTAAGAAACTTTGAGGAATCAACACAGATGGTGAGAGGCGATAACGCTATTATCAGCGTCACCATTCCACTTCTGTGTCTACTCAAACACTTGCTGCTCACAATTAAGGCCGATGCTTTGAAAGTGGAAGAGGTGGAAATCGGGGGAGACACAGGGTGATAGCCAGACCACCCTCAATTTGTCTTCTCAGTGCAAATTGAATGATGAGGAGGAGGAGCCTTCACTACAGAGGGTAATACCCATGGAAGTTTAATTCCATCTGTTCAGCGTGGATGGGCAGAAGAGGAGAAAGAGGATGAGAAAATTGAGAGTCATCCTCCTGATGACGACAGCAAAGTCTTGCCTGTTGGGACTCTGGCACACATGGCTGACTTTATGTTAGGCTACCTTTCCAGTGACCCACGCGTTTTAAGCATTTTGGACAACACAGATTACTGGTTGTTCACCCTTCTAGACCCCCGCAACAAAGAGAACTTATCATCTCTCATTCCTGTGGTGGAGATGATGAGAAAAATGGTGCACTACCAGAAGGTCCTTGTGGAAAAATTGCTTCAAAAATTTCCTGCTGAAAATGCTGACGGCAGAGTATGTAGTTCCTTGGGAAACCGAGGAGGGGAGATGAGGGGAACACAAAGCAGTTCTAAAAGAGGCAGGGCAACACTCTCCAAAGTCTGTGACAGTTTCATTACACCCCGCCAACACCCTCACCCTGATGCGCAGCCTAGTGTCACAAGGAGGGAAACATTTGGGAAGATGGTGAAGGAGTACGTAGCAGACTGTGTCAGCGTCCTCAATGATCCCTCTGTGCCTTACAACTACTGGGTGTCCAAGCTGGACACGTGGCACGAACTGGCGCTCTACGCCTTGGAGGTGCTGGCCTGCCCTGCCACCAGCGTTTTGTCAGAGCGGGTATTTAGTGCTGCTGGGGGCATAATAACTGATAAGCGCATCTGCCTGTCAACTGAATATGCTGACAGGTTGACTCTTATAAAAATTAACGAGGCCTGGATTGCCCCTGACTTCTCTACTCCACCAGAAGAAAGTGGCTGAACATAAAGGCACTTTTGAATACACTGTATTCCCATGCACCCCTTCCACCACACAAAAGGGTATATGGTTTAATATTCCTTTTCTTGTCCTCCTCCTCCTCCTCTTCCATCATATCAACATGCTTATTAGTCTGCCCTTGCTCCTAATGTTGAGAAGGGTCAGCTCACCTGCAGGCCCTAGCATATAATGTTTTAGAGGGTCAGCTCACCATCAGGCCCTCGCCCATAATTTTTTCAATGGTCAGCTCAGCAACAGGCACTCGCCCATAATGTTTTAGATGGTCAGCTTAGCAGCAGGCCCTCGCCCGTAATGTTTTAGAGGGTCACCAGCAGGCCCTTGTTCCTAATTTTTCTGAGGGTCACCAGCATGCCATCAATCATAATTTTTCAAGGGTGTGTATGATGCCCTCCTTTATGTATAATAAAGGTTGTATTGGAGTGCTGATTCCTTTTAATTTTTGGAAACCCTTTTACTTGCAGTGCATAGGCTTTTATGAGTGTAGAAGTCCCACTACCTGAACAATTGTACCACAATGTAAATGAGGCCCTCCATTATGTGATATACAGGTTGTATAGGAGTGCCTCTTCCTTGTAATTTTTGGCAGCACTTGCACTTTAAATATACAGGAAAGAATGTTTCTTAACAATTTTTACTCTAAAATCGATTTTATATTCGGTTTTGTGCGTATTATTGTCAGTCTGTAAAAGTGGCGTACTACTCGGACAACATCGTTACCAGCAGCGACCTGGGAGTCCAAGATACATCCAGACATCCTCCCCTGCTGTTCCCGAACCATTTTGGTGGTGTTTCCATCAATTTCTGACCTTTTCCTATAAACCAGATACCCTCCCCTCTTCAGAGGAGGGGGTACCTGGTTTAATGCTTGGGTTCTCCCATTGACTTCCCGAGCACCCGAACACCTAAGCACTTTGGTGCTCGATCAACACTAATTATAATGTATATTGTACAGCATGGTGCAGGGATTATAATGTATATTGTACAGCATGGTGCAGGGATTATACTATATATTGTACAGCATTGTATGGCGATTATAATGTATATTACACAGCATAGTGCAGGGATTATACTGTATATTGTACAGCATGGTGTAGAGATTATAATGTACTTTAAACAGCATGGTGCAGGGATTATAATGTATCCTGTACAGCATGGTGTAGGGATTATAATGTACAGGTCCTTCTAAAAAAAAATTGCATATTGTGATAAAGTTCATTATTTTCTGTAATGTACTGATAAACATTAGACTTTCATATATTTTAGATTCATTACACACATCTGAAATAGTTCAAGCCTTTTATTGTTTTAATATTGATGATTTTGGCATACAGCTCATGAAAACCCAAAATCCCTATCTCAAAAAATTAGCATATCATGAAAAGGTTCTCTAAACGAGCTATTAACCTGATCATCTGAATCAACTAATTAACTCTAAACACCTGCAAAAGATTCCTGAGGCTTTTAAAAACTCCCAGCCTGATTCATTACTCAAAACCGCAATCATGAGTAAGACTGCCGACCTGACTGCTGTCCAGAAGGCCATCATTGACACCCTCAAGCAAGAGGGTAAGACACAGAAAGAAATTTCTGAATGAATAGGCTGTTCCCAGAGTGCTGTATCAAGGCACCTCAGTGGGAAGTCTGTGGGAAGGAAAAAGTGTGGCAGAAAACGCTGCACAACGAGAAGAGGTGACCGGACCCTGAGGAAGATTGTGGAGAAGGACCGATTCCAGACCTTGGGGGACCTGCGGAAGCAGTGGACTGAGTCTGGAGTAGAAACATCCAGAGCCACCGTGTACAGGCGTGTGCAGGAAATGGGCTACAGGTGCCGCATTCCCCAGGTCAAGCCACTTTTGAACCAGAAACAGCGGCAGAAGCGCCTGACCTGGGCTACAGAGAAGCAGCACTGGACTGTTGCTCAGTGGTCCAAAGTACTTTTTTCGGATGAAAGCAAATTTTGCATGTCATTCGGAAATCAAGGTGCCAGAGTCTGGAGGAAGACTGGGGAGAGGGAAATGCCAAAATGCCTGAAGTCCAGTGTCAAGTACCCACAGTCAGTGATGGTCTGGGGTGCCATGTCAGCTGCTGGTGTTGGTCCACTTTGTTTTATCAAGGGCAGGGTCAATGCAGCTAGCTTTCAGGAGATTTTGGAGCACTTCATGCTTCCATCTGCTGAAAAGCTTTATGGAGATGAAGATTTCATTTTTCAGCACGACCTGGCACCTGCTCACAGTGCCAAAACCACTGGTAAATGGTTTACTGACCATGGTATTACTGTGCTCAATTGGCCTGCCAACTCTCCTGATCTGAACCCCATAGAGAATCTGTGGGATATTGGGAAGAGAAAGTTGAGAGACGCAAGACCCAACACTCTGGATGAGCTTAAGGCCGCTATCGAAGCATCCTGGGCCTCCATAACACCTCAGCAGTGCCACAGGCTGATTGCCTCCATGCCACGCCGCATTGAAGCAGTCATTCCTGCAAAAGGATTCCCGACCAAGTATTGAGTGCATAACTGAACATAATTATTTGAAGGTTGACTTTTTTTGTATTAAAATCACTTTTCTTTTATTGGTCGGATGAAATATGCTAATTTTTTTAGATAGGAATTTTGGGTTTTCATGAGCTGTATGCCAAAATCATCAATATTAAAACAATAAAAGGCTTGAACTACTTCAGTTGTGTGTAATGAATCTAAAATATATGAAAGTCTAATGTTTATCAGTACATTACAAAAAATAATGAACTTTATCACAATATGCAATTTTTTTTAGAAGGACCTGTATATCACACAGCATGGTGTAGGGATTATACTGTATATTGTACAGCATGGTGCAGAGATTAAAATTTACACTAAACAGCATGGTGTAGGGATTATAATGTATGTTATTCAGCATGGTGCAGGGATTATAATGTATATTTCACAGCATGGTGTAGGGATTTTTTATGTATATTATACAGCATGGTGCAGAGATTATAATGTATATTACACAGCATTATGTAGGGGTTATAATGTATATTGTATAGAATGTTGTATGAACTATTCTATATATTGTACGGAATGGTGCAGGGATTATACTGTATTCTGTACAACATGGTGTAGGGATTTTACTGTATATTACAGCGCATGGTGCAGGGATTATACTGTATTGTATGGTATGGTGCAGGGGTTACACTGTATGCTCTTTGATGTGACAATTATCTTAGGTTTTCCTATCGCTCACCATTGATGGAGCTGTTCCCAGCTCTGAGCCGACCCCGCTCAGCAGCTGCCAAGGCTTAAGGGGAACACTGGCTGTAACAGTAGAACACACATGGCGCCCGGCACTCTGTCTGCAATTTTTGAACTTTGATTTCCAAAATATAAATTATTGTACTCTACTGAACATTTATAAGAGTTGCACAATAAGGAAAATCTAAATCTGACAGCATGAAACACTGTGTGTGGGTAATTTTTTATCATGTTAAATGTGGAAACATACCGCGGAAAATCTGGGAAAATGGTCAATTGACATTTTACAAAACTGGAAAAACTGTGAATGTAAATGATGAGTAGACTTTCAGTCCACCAATGGCTGCATCTTGGATTCTAAAAAGAAGTCCTCATGTCCACAACTGTATTAAGGCTAGCGAAAACAAACAAATGGGAGCTCATAATACCAAAAAATATATACTTTATTAAGACATGATTAAAATTAACATGAATTGGAATAATGAATAAATAGATACGATGCCATAAACATGATGAAATGGGGGCGGAGAACAAAAAAGAACGCCACCCTGGGAAGAAGAAGCACACGGATCAAAAGAGCATGGTACATAGTATGTGTATGACATGGGAATCAAATACAAAGTAAATAATCAAACCCATGTACAAAATGCTGAAGCAGTAAGGTACCAGGTGAGGTGCCTGTCAGCGCATGTCCCCTCAGTGAATAGAAGACGGGTATGCAGACAGAGAATAAATATGGAAGTATACTGCAGACCAAAATTCATGTAGGATGAATAAATGGAGGAGAACAGCAGGAGACAGGGGCTCACCAAAACAAGAACCGTGTGCAGGAAAGACCCAGGGTGGCGCTACCCCAACGCGCGTTTCGGCATGCCTTCGTCAGGGGGTGAAGTGACATTTTACAAAACTGGAAAAACTGTGAATGTAAATGGTGAGTAGATTTTCAGTCCACCAATGGCTGCATCTTGGATTCTAAAAAGAAGTCCTCATGTCCACAACTGTATTAAGGCTAGTTTAACACTGCCGGCACAGACTTCTGGCAGGCTGTTCCGGCATATTTGCCTGGTTACGGCCAGATCTCCGTCAGCTCTGTTCCAGCAGCATCTGGCAGTGAGGGATCAGGTAGGTTGTTCCCCACCAGATCATCCTGCTGGATCTGTAAACACTAGTGTGAAACAAGCCTAAGGCTCCACTTGAGATGGTGAGTTGACAGCAATATTTCATGGAGATACTTTACCTATGTGTGCTACCATATGTCTGTACAAAGATTATTTTGTATGCATTCCCTGAGCCATGGAATGAAAAATAATTAGGGAGTGTTCCACAGGATTGGGGCATAGCAACTGTGCTGCCAATATTCAAAAAAGGTCCTAATACAGAGAAAATATTAAAAAGCTTTGCTTTCTCCTCATCATTGTTTGTAACTCCCCCTGCATTACTCTGTGAAGGGCCGACACCTTCAGATAAATACTTTTACCATTTATATAATTGAAGTCCTGCGGATAAATAGATGATGGGAGAGATCTCTGTACTGACCCCTGATATATTTATACATAGTTATTAGTCTCCCCTCAGTCATCTTTTTTATAACATGAATAACCCTCATTTTGATAATCTTTCTGGGTCCTGTAGTCCACCCATTCAAGTTATTACTTTAGTTGCCCTCCTCTGAACCCTCTCCAGCTCTGCTATGTCTGCCTTGTTCACAGGAGCCCAGAACTGTACACAGTACTCCATGTGTGGTCTGACTAGTGATTTGTAAAGTGGCAGGACTATGTTCTCATCACGGGCATCTATGCCACTTTTGATGCAACCTATTATCTTACTGGCCTTAGCAGCAGTTGACTGACACTGGTTTATACAGCTTAGTTTGCTGTTCACTAAAATACCTAAGTCATGTTCCATGTCAATGTTATCCATTAGTATGTACGGGTGACTTGCATTTTCCCTTTGGATGTGCATAACCCATATAGTCATGCCCATGAGGCTGAATACAATGGTTTGCAACCTGTGGATACCAAGCTCTTATGAAATAATTCATTCATAGACAGGCCCAGACAACCAAAGTTTGGGAGTAACAGCTTTACAGATTGCTGACATTTTTGTAGGACCATACAAAGACCTTCAGTGACCTTATATTGGAATTTGCATACATGTATTCTGATAAAAAACTAATATACATAATTCTTAAATTTACTTGCCCTACAATATAATTGCTGGTCACTGGCAGGCAAAGGAGAATCTACACTTTCAAAGCTTTCATTCAGCAACGTTATTGTTCAGGCGCGATTGCACACAAAAGTAGGACTTGTGGGTATGTAGACTTTGCAATTTTGAGAGAGTTTACCTTGATTGCATATAGGTTAGAGGTCAAGAAGAGCAGAAAATAGGTTGGAACGTCTACACAATAAATGGTTGAATTTGCTGAAAGAAAATAGAAAAAAAAAAGTCTCTCCCTTTAAAGACACATAAAATATTGCTGACTTGTACAGACGTGGACAAAATTGTTGGTACCCTTTGGTCAATGAAAGAAAAAGTCACAATGGTCACAGAAATAACTTTAATCTGACAAAAGTAATAATAAATTAAAATTCTATAAATGTTAACCAATGAAAGTCAGACATTGTTTTTCAACCATGCTTCAACAGAATTATGTAAAAAAATAAACTCATGAAACAGGCATGGACAAAAATGATGGTACCCCTAACTTAATATTTTGTTGCGCAAACTTTTGAGGCAATCACTGCAATCAAACGCTTCCTGTAACTGTCAATGAGACATCTGCACCTCTCAGCAGGTATTTTGGCCCACTCCTCATGAGCAAACTGCTCCAGTTGTGTCCGGTTTGAAGGGTGCCTTTTCCAGACTGCATGTTTCAGCTCCTTCCAAAGATGCTCAATAGGATTGAGGTCAGGGCTCATAGAAGGCCACTTTAGAATAGTCCAATTTTTTCCTCTTAGCCATTCTTGGGTGTTTTTAGCGGTGTGTTTTGGGTCATTGTCCTGTTGCAAGACCCATGACCTGCGACTGAGACCAAGCTTTCTGACACTGGCTAGTACATTTCTCTCTAGAATTCCTTGATAGTCTTGAGATTTCATTGTACCCTGCACAGATTCAAGACACCCTGTGCCAGACGCAGCAAAGCAGCCCCAGAACATAACAGAGCCTCCTCCATGTTTCACAGTAGGGACAGTGTTCTTTTCTTGATATGCTTCATTTTTTCGTCTGTGAACATACAGCTGATGTGCCTTGGCAAAAACTTCGATTTTTGTCTCATCTGTCCACAGGACATTCTCCCAGAAGCTTTGTGGCTTGTCAACATGTAGTTTGGCATATTCCAGTCTTGCTTTTTTATGATTCGTTTTCAACAATGGTGTCCTCCTTGGTCGTCTCCCATGTAGTCCACTTTGGCTCAAACAACGACGGATGGTGCGATCTGACACTGATGTTCCTTGAGCATGAAGTTCACCTTGAATCTCTTTAGAAGTCTTTCTAGGCTCTTTTGTTACCATTCGGATTATCCGTCTCTTAGATTTGTCATCAATTTTCCTCCTGCGGCCACGTCCAGGGAGGTTGGCTACAGTCCCATGGATCTTAAACTTATGAATAATATGTGCAACTGTACTCACAGGAACATCTAGTTGCTTGGAGATGGTCTTATAGCCTTTACCTTTAACATGCTTGTCTATAATTTTCTTTCTGATCTCTTGAGACAGCTCTTTCCTTTGCTTCCTCTGGTCCATGTCGAGTGTGGTACACACCATATCACCAAACAACACAGTGATTACCTGGAGCCATATATATAGGCCCAATGGCTGATTACAAGGTTGTAGACACCTGTGATGCTAATTAGTGGACACACCTTGAATTAACATGTCCCTTTGGTCACATTATGTTCTGTGTTTTCTAGGGGTACCATCATTTTTGTCCATGCCTGTTTCATGAGTTTATTTTTTTACATAATTCTGTTGAAGCATGGTTGAAAAACAATGTCTGACTTTCATTGGTTAACATTTATAGAATTTTAATTTATTATTACTTTTGTCAGATTAAAGTTATTTCTGTGACCATTGTGACTTTTTCTTTCATTGACCAAAGGGTACCAACAATTTTGTCCACGTCTGTACCTCTCAGGAAAACAAGGCAATGTTTTTTCCTCATTCTTTCACAATCTCCTTATTCTAATACTGTAAAGTTCTCCATTTGTTCTACATACAGCTAAACTGCAATTATTACCCTGAAGAAGGTGACTACAGAATGACATGTCCAGGGATTTTTTTTTTCTGCCATTGTGAGATTCATTGTACCTGTTTGCCTACAGCAGGAAGGAACTATCATACAGTCATCCTCAGACTTTTTGGATATGAGCTAATATTAATATATTAAAACTACCACACATGCAGTGAGGGATGTTTTAGGAGTTATGCTGTTATTTTTACGTATTTTATTTTTTTTTTATCAAAAATAGTTTTCTGCATTAACACATTTTAAATATATATAAAATACTGTATATAAAATTATTTCTACTCCCTTCCCAGTATTAACATTTTCCACAATCTAGTGTACTGCAGTAGCAGGAGCTAATTCCTGTGGGAACTAATTCCTAGGGGATAAGCATTTTTAACCCCTTGGTGACATAATAAATTTTAGTCTTAAGGACCAATATTATTTCCCCCCTTTGTGTTCTAGCAGTCATAGCTTTTTAAATGTTTCTTCTAAATTCTTATTCGATTTTTCGGGATTAGGCGTAGTTTAATTTAGGAACCATTTGGGGGAATATTTAGTGTAGTAAATAAATTTGATTAATCTATTTTTAGGGGGAAAGATGAAAAAACTGCAATTTTAACATTACTTTGTGGAATTTATTTACGGCATTCACTGTGTGGGAAAAATAACATAACTTTATTATGTGGGTCACTACAATGATGATAATCACAAAGTTCTATATATTTTAATGATTATCTCCTCCTGAAGGCTGTCAGCTCTGCAACTACTCCCCCTTTCTCTTCCATACTGAAGGGGAGGGGGGCAGCTGCTTTAACTGTTCATATCTCTGGTTTGGTAGCAGCTAGAGATATGTATTTGTATGCTTTGTATTGTTTGAAAACTGATATTCCAAGCTTTTCATACAATACCAAAATGACATAATTTCCTTCCCTACATGGGAAGATATCACTGTTAGAAATTGGGATGCAGTGAATGTAGCTGAAAGCGAAAGTAAAAGCAGGTTTTACCCTGATTATTCCTGACTCGATTTCTAACTGTGATATCTCCTGTTTATCATGGGCTAATGCTCTAATTGAATGTCATGCTTCTAGCTGCTACCAATCAGGAGATATCAGCATCTAAAGCATCCTCCCCTTTCACTTCCGCCCAAGCCCAGCTCCGGCAGAACAGTTAAGTACTTTTCCCACAGCTGGATCTGAGCTGGGTAAAACAGTTATTTGGTTAAAGGGCATCTGCCAAAAGATTTGTACCTATGAAACTGGCTGGTGGATAAAACAGGATTTGGGCTAAAATCATCTGGTATATAGTAGAATTCATGACATATAGTAGAATCTGCTATGCCAGTGCATATTGAGAACAGTAACTGATGTGATGCAATGTAATCCTTCAGCTAAGCACTCCCTGGCATACTGCACTTTTCTTTGTATGTAGTCCTTTTTTTCTATTGGTGGATGATGTGAATGACCAAAAGTCCAATCTTTGGTTCACCTGGCCACATCACATCCCCTTTGAATTCCAATGATATTTCGCAATGTGGAGGACCTGCAATTTGTGGCCTGCTGTCATGAAGGATTGCTCCAAAAAGCTTCTGGTCACAGAGATGAGTCAGGGGCGGACATACCACCTGTGCAACTGCTGCGCAGGATCCCAGCTTAGGAGGGGGCCCCGCACTCATCTCTCACTTCCATCCGACACTGAGCACAGCAGTATCGTTCAGTGCTTGGGGAGGAAGGTCCTGCGCTGTACTGAGAGAAGGTGAGAACTCCAGCACAGATTAAGAACCTTTGAGCAATGAAAGGAGCCAGAGCAGGAAGACTGTACATCCAGGCACTGGTATAGGGATATGTGAGTTTTTACTAAATATGCTAAGTGTATGTGTGTGCATGTGTGTGTAGCAGAGCTGTATGTATGTAACTGAACTGTATGTGTGGAGCAGAGCTGTAACTGAACTGTATGTGTGTAGCAGAACGGTATGTAATTGAACTGTATGTGTGTAGCAGTGCTGTATATGTGTATAGTAAAGCTGTATGTATAGCAGAGCTGTATGTGAGTATAGCAGAGCTGTAACTGTGTGTAGATTAAATATTCAGTGGGATGCGAAAGTTTGGGCAACCTTGTTAATCGTCATGATTTTTCTGAATACATCGTTGGTTGTTACGATAAAAAATGTCAGTTAAATATATCATATAGGAGACACACACAGTGATATTCGAGAAGTGAAATGAAGTTTATTGGATTTACAGAAAGTGTGCTATAATTGTTTAAACAAAATTAAGCAGGTGCATAAATTTGGGCACCACAAAAAAGAAATGAAATCAATATTTAGTAGATCCTCCTTTTGCAGAAATTACAGCCGCTAAACGCTTCCTGTAGGTTCCAATGAGAGTCTGGGTTCTGGTTGAAGGTATTTTGGACCATTCCTCTTTACAAAACATCTTTAGTTCATTCAGGTTTGGTGGCTTCCGAGCATGGACAGCTCTCTTTAAGTCACACCACAGATTTTCAATTATATTCAGGTCTGGGACTGAGATGGCCATTCCAGAACGGTGTACTTGTTCCTCTGCATAAATGCCTTAGTGGATTTTGAGCAGTGTTTAGGGTCGTTGTCTTGTTGAAAGATCCAGCCCCGGCGCAGCTTCAGCTTTGTCACTGATTCCTGGACATTGGTCTCCAGAATCTGCTGATACTGAATGGAATCCATGCGTCCCTCAACTTTGACAAGATTCCCAGTACCAGCACTGGCCACACAGCCCCACAGCATGATGGAACCACCACCATATTTTACTGTAGGTAGCAGGTGTTTTTCTTGGAATGCTGTGTTCTTTTTCCTCCATGCATAACGCCCCTTGTTATGGCCAAATAACTAAATTTTAGTTTCATCAGTCCACAGCACCTTATTCCCAAATGAAGCTGGCTTGTCCAAATGTTCTTTAGCCCACCTCAAGCGGCACTTTTTGTGCTGTGGGCGGAGAAAAGGCTTTCTCTGCATCACTCTCGCATACAGCATCTCCTTGTGTAAAGTGCGCCGAATGGTTGAATGATGCACAGTGACTCCATCTGCAACAAGATGATGTTGTAGGTCTTTGGTGCTGGTCTGTGGGTTGACTCTGACTGTTCTCACCATTCGTCGCTTCTGTCTATCCGAGATTTTTCTTGGTCTGCCACTTCGAGCCTTAACTTGAACTGAGCCTGTGGTCTTCCATTTCCTCAATGTGTTCCTAACTGTGGAAACAGACAGCGGAAATCTCTGAGACAGCTTTCTGTATCCTTCCCCTAAACCATGACGGTGAACAATCTTTGTCTTCAGGTCATTTGAGAGTTGTTTTGAGACCCCCATGTTGCTACTCTTTAGAGAAAATTAAAAGAGGAGGGAAACTTACAATTGACCCCCTTAAATACTCTTTCTCAAAATTTGATTCGCCTGTGTATGTAGGCCAGGGGTCACTGAGCTTACCAAGCCAATTTGAGTTCCAATAATTAGTTCTAAGGGTTTTGGAATCAATAAAATGACAACAGTGCCCAAATTTATGCACCTGCCTAACTTTGATTAAACAATTATAGCACACTTTCTGTAAATCCAATAAACTTCATTTCACTTCTCAAATATTACAGTGTGTGTCTCCTATATAATATATTTAACTGACATTTTTTATCATAACAACCAACGATTTATACAGGAAAATCATGACAATTAACAAGATTGGCCAAACTTTCGCATCCCACTGTATGTGTGTATGGCAGTGCTGTGTGTGCACCAGAACTGTGTTTGTGTGTCATAAACAAATACTTAAAAATAATTTAGCAGAACAAGAAGTATGGCCAGACACATCAGAAAAATGGAGACATATTTATTTGGATAGGTACATGTAATGCACATGCACCATTGCTGGTTGTTACAATGGTCAGCACAGGACACCGTACGGGTTACAGGAGCTGTTAGCACTGTACTCACCCCTCCTCTCTGGTCTCCTCCGGGTCTTGCTGCACTGTCCTGACTGTGTACAGCATCAAGACGTACAGCGCACACTATGACCCGACACTGCACGCAGTCAGGTGACAGTGCAGCGCGGGTCCAAAGAGGCCAGTGAGCGGGCACTGCAGCAGAGGACAACAGACTTTGAGAGCGGCGGCAGAGCAGTAAGTTTATTTATTTTGAGTCTGATATGAGGTCTGATGGCGGTCTGAGCATCAATATAGAAACATAGAAAGTGTCGGCAGATAAGAACCATTTGGCCCATCTAGTCTGCCCAATATACTGAATACTATGGATAGCCCCTGGCCCTATCTTATATGAAGGATGGCCTTATGCCTATCCCATGCATGCTTAAACTCCTCCACTGTATTTGCAGCTACCCCTTCTGCAGGAAGGCTATTCCATGCATCCACTACTCTCTCAGTAAAGTAATACTTCCTGATATTACTTTTAAACCTTTGCCCCTCTAATTTAAAACTATGTCCTCTTGTAGCAGTTTTTCTTCTTTTAAATATTCTCTCCTCTTTTACCTTGTTCTCTTTTTTTTTTTTTTTTTTTTTTTTTCATTCAAAATTATCGACATAACATTTATAATATCTTAAATGTTGAAATCATCCCCAACCCGCCCCAACCACCCCCCTCCCTCCCAACCTTGCAGGAAAAAAAAAAAAAAAAAAAAAAAAAAAAAAAAGGAAAAAATTAGTGGATTAAGCCGTAACCCACTCACCCCACAGACCACTCCATTTTAAGTAGGCTCCTCTCTGTTTGTACAAGATCTTCTCGTAGTTCTTCACCTTCTCAACCATAGCCATCCAGTTACCACAATCTGGGATGGAGGAGCTAAGCCACAGTCTAGCAACAATAAGCCTGGCCAGGAACATAACCTTAATCAATAATTGACGATTTGTAGGCTGATAGTTAACCTCCGATAGGTCTCCCAGGACCCATATCCTGGGGGACAAAGGAACAAGCATATTCAGTTTGCAGGCCAAAGTGGTCTGGACTGACCTCCAATAACCACCCACCATCGGGCAATCCCAGAACAGATGTAAATGATCTGCCCCGGAGTCGCCACAGCGTGGGCAATCGGAGGAGGTCCTAAATCCTCTTCTATATAACCACATAGGTGTCACATATATTTTGTGCAGAATGTTAAATTGTACAACAGTGTGATTGAAGTTGTGTGAAACATATTTTAAGTTTTCCCCTATAGTTTCCCAATCTGGGGGACCCACCTCCGAAAGTAGCAAAGACCAGGACTTCTGTCCTGGAGAAAGAAGACCCATAAAAAAGTGTTTCATTAAGTGTCTATAACAATATGACATTTTAATTTTTGTAGCAGTTTTCTTAATAATAAGATTGTGTAAAAATTCAGGAGAATCTATAAAAAGAAGGTGACTATTCAAAGTGCTGGAGAGTGCAAACCTCAATTGGAAATATGCATACCAAGCCACCTCACCCATATCTGCCCTCTCCCCTATTTCCCTTGAGGACAGAATTTGTCCACCACTAACCACCTGATGTAAATACTGAACTTTCTTCGTCCTCCAGTACTGGCAGCACTTCAGGTCCCTTATATTCACAAGCTTTAGGTTATGCCACAGTGGGGTGCAAATAAGCGATGCCTCAACTCCACACCAGCTCCTGATGACCCGCCAGGTCTTTGTAGCCATTCTGCAAAAAAGTGTATACCCGGTCTGTGAATTTAATAGATAGTCGGACTCCAATACAGTAAAGAAATCCGTAAAGCCTGAGTCTTTCACCACCTTATTGCAGAAATGGCTATTCTCCCAATCACTAAAAAGGCAGAGCTGAGAGGCCATGAAGTAACCCCTAAAGTAAGGGAGGTTAAGGCCTCCCTGACTATAGGGCATAGAGAAGTAGAGCGCCTTCAATCTGACGCGCTTCCTCCCCCACAATAGATCATTAAGCATCCGCTCAATTAATCTAAAGTACTTGTCTGCGATCCATACAGGCGAGTTGCGCAGGACATAAAGAACCTGGGGCAGTACTACCATTTTGATTAAAGAAATTCTATCAGCTTTCGTATGCAGAATTTTTTGCCATATCTTGGATTTAGCCCTCAGCTTTGTCAGCAGGGGAATCAAGTTAAGTTGTAAATATTCCAGAGGTTTAGCAGAAACTAAGATCCCCAGGTACTTTATTGATTCAGAGACAGTTAGCTGATCATCCCAGTTACCTCGCAGCTCGTCTATGGGAAGGAGAGCAGTCTTCTCCCAATTGATCTCTAGGCCAGACGGAGCGGAGAAAAAGCCAACCAAATCCATTATACGAGGGAGACTAGTTTCTGTTTGCTGAAGGAAAATCAAAATGTCATCTGCGTAGAGAGATACGCGGTCATGCTTCCCCATTAAACCAAAGCCAGCCACCTGCAAATCCTGTCTTATGCTGGCTGCTAAAGGTTCAATATAGATATTAAAAAGAAGAGGTGAAAGAGGACAGCCTTGACGGGTGCCTCTTCCTAGGAAAAAGCTCTCTGTGACCGTATCATTAATCCTGATCCTAGCAGTTGGGGAGCTATATAATAGCTGAACCATCGCCATAAATCTAGGGCCAAAGCCCATTTTTTTCATTACCGCCCAGAGAAAAGTCCACTCCACCCTGTCGAAGGCCTTGGTGGCATCCAGCGACAGGATGGAGCGGGCCCCACACCCCGGAGACTGAATGTTAATAAATAACCTGTGCAGATTGTGGTGAGTGCCCCTATTTGGCATGAAGCCATTTTGGTCTGGGTGAATAATAGTTGATATAACCTGTGAAAGCCTCCTAGCTAAAACTTTAGATAGTAGCTTAGCATCTGTGTTTAATAACGAGATCGGTCTATAGGCGCTCATTTCTAGCGGATCCTTATCCTTTTTGGGAATTAAGACAATCAGAGCCTCCATCATAGTGCATGGTAGATTTCCTCCCTGTGTTGCCTGAGAAAGAACCTCTAATAGCTGAGGGAGAATCACGTCGCTATGCTTGCGGTAAACCTCATATGGAAGGCCATCCATCCCCGTCCTACTCTATATTAACTGTGCTACTTTGGTGTGAAGAACTATCAGGATACAGATAACCTGTCCAGCAAACTGCGCACCCACTGCCAGACTTGGCACTAGAAACATAGAAACATAGAATGTGTCGGCAGATAAGAACCATTTGGCCCATCTAGTCTGCCCAATATACTGAATCCTATGAATAGCCCCTGGCCCTATCTTATATGAAGGATGGCCTTATGCCTATCCCATGCATGCTTAAACTCCTCCACTGTATTTGCAGCTACCACTTCTGCAGGAAGGCTATTCCATGCATCTACTACTCTCTCAGTAAAGTAATACTTCCTGATATTACTATTAAACCTTTGCCCCTCTAATTTAAAACTATGTCCTCTTGTAGCAGTTTTTTTTCTTCTAAATATTCTCTCCTCTTTTACCTTGTTGATTCCCTTTATGTATTTAAAAGTTTCTATCATATCCCCTCTGTCTCGTCTTTCTTCCAAGCCATACATGTTAAGGTCCTTTAATCTTTCCTGGTAAGTGTTATCCTGCAATCCATGTACTAGTTTAGTAGCTCTTCTCTGAACTCTCTCCAAAGTATCAATATCCTTCTGGAGATATGGTCTCCAGTACTGCGCACAATACTCCAAATTAGGTCTCACTAGTGCTCTGTAGAGCGGCATGAGCACCTCCCTCTTTCTACTGGTAATGCAATGGGGTCTAAGCATCTGATATGAGTGACTGAGCATCGATATGCGGGCTGAGCATCGATATGGGGGCCTGAGTATCTGATATGGAGGCCTAAGCCTCTGATATGGGAGACTGAGCATCGATATGAGGGCCTGAGTATCTGATATGGGGGCCTGTACATCTGATATGGGGGACTGAGCATTGACATGGGGACTGACCATCTGATATAGGGGACTTGGCATCGATATGGGGGCCTGAGTATCTGATATGAGGATCGGAGTATCTGACAAGGGGGTCTGAGGATCTTATATGGGGTCTGAGGATCTGATATGATATGGGGGTCTGAGGATCTGATATGGCAGTTTGATTTGTGGATCTAATTTGAGGTCTGATATGGGGTATTTTTTGTATTATCACATTATACAATTTTTTTGGTACTGGTTCATATTATAAGGGGGCTTTTTTTCTACTGGCACATATTCTAAGGATGATTATTATGGGGGACTACGGGGAACGTGATTACTAGTATGGGCACTTTTGGATCATTATTACATTTGGGGCACAATAGGGACATTATTACTATTGGGGACACTGGTAATCCTGAGTGTACTCTGACATAATTATTTCTATTGGTGGGACTTTTGGGAACACTATTACTGTGGTTCGCACCCTGGCAGAGTATCAACTTAGAGCAATTATTTTTGGGGGACATTATGGATACACTATTAGTCAGAAATAATATTTTCTGGACGCAGTTACTGTTATTTTGTTAGTTTCTTATAGTAATATTATTTGTCTTTTTTTTGTCAAACTCTGCAGAGACAAGAGATGGCCAAAAGAAGTCATCATGGCAGTTTCATCTGAATAGAGAAGATGAGGAAAGAGAGTGTCTACATCAGAGACAGCTTTCCATTGAACAACAACGTGTCCTGGGACGTGGATTATCTTTCTGTCCAGGTCATGATATGGACTGGTTCGATTTGGAACTTGACCTCCATCGTTTTTACCGCACACTCAGATTGAAGGCCTTCTTTCTTGACAAGGAGGAAAGGATGACGGTGCCAGCATTGGATGGAGCAGCGAATGCTGACTTTGTCTTGAAGACACTAGATTTGAGGAACAAAAGTGACTTTGCTCCACCACGTAGTAATCACGTTGTGGAAACATATATTGCCATTGTGTCTAAACAGATTGAGACCTTGAGGGAGCTGAAGGAGGGGAGGGCCACATCGAACCTGACAAGGGGGGAAAAAGAGGCACTTAAACAACTGACTGAGGATAAATCTCTAACGATTAAATCTGCTGATAAGGGAGGGGCGGTGGTGGTGATGGACACACCTAGCTATGAACGGGAAGTACATAGACAGCTGGGTGACCGGGAGGTATATGTTGAGCTTCAGAATGATCCCAAGTGGGACATCAAACGTATTTTGGAAACAATCATCGGTGAAGCCCTGGTTGGGGGTATCATCGACATTGAGGTCAGGGAATTCCTTCTGATTAAACACCCGGTCACTCCCCTGTTCTATGTGCTTCCCAAAATACATAAAAGCTTGGTTGACCCCCCGGGCCGGCCCATTGTGTCGGGCAGGGATTCAATCTTCAGCAACATAGCGATATTTCTTGATAGGGTATTGCGGGTTCATGCCACCAGCGCCCCTTCATACATCAGGGATACCAGCCACTTCTTGTTGAAGCTCAGAGAGCTGAGCTTACCCACTGACCCCATCCTTGTCAGTTTTGATGTGGTCTCTCTTTATACCTCCATAGAACACACCTATGGATTGAATGTCGTCGATGTGGCCCTGGCCCTCACCGGGCTCTCCCTGGGCGGCCGTGGGTTTGTCCTCCATCTCTTGGAGGTGGTCCTGAGGCGAAATTATTTTCGCTTTGGGAACACCTATTACCAACAATTGCGTGGAGTGGCCATGGGCTCAAACGTGGCGCCCACGTATGCCAACATGTTCATGGCAGAGGTGGAGGACAGACTCATTTACCAGGCTGACTTGTTTAGGAGAGCCCGATGCTGGTGGCGCTACATCGACGACATTTTCGTGGTGTGGGGGGGCTCCCAAGGCGAATTACAGCTGTTTTGTGAGTTCCTCAATAATATGGTGCCCGGGTTGGGGTTTACCATGACAATGTCGACAGTTTCCCTCCAATTTCTAGACGTGATGGTACACATTAAGGAGGGAGGTATTGAAACGGATATTTTCCACAAACCAACGGACAGGAACAATCTGTTGGACTTCAGGAGTAACCACCCCCGACGGATGGTGGAGTCGTTACCCTGGAGTCAGATGTTGAGGGTGAGACGGGTGGTATCTGGGGAGGAGCGCTTCGGGAGGAGGGTGGAGGAGATGGGGAGGAAATTCCTTGATAGGGGATACCCACGACGACTAGTGGAAAAGATCTCACTGAAAGTGGGGGAGGTTGACCGAGAGTCCACGCTCCAAGGGAAGGTGAAGGAGAGGGACGCTAAACGGATTCCGTTTGTCTCCACATACGGATCTAAGAGTGGCGATTTAGCGCGGATTATTCGTAAAGAGTGGCACATCCTACAAAAAGGATTACCTAGGGTGGAGGAGTTTGTGGATTTCCCCATGATGGCATACAAGAGAGGGACCAACCTGCGTGACAAATTGGTGAGGACGGAAGTTGGTGAGCCACGTGGGGATGGGCAGAGGTATCTGGCACCAAGGAAGTTGGGATGTTTTCCCTGCCTTGGTTGTTGCAATTGTGGTAACATGCTCAAGGGAGATACCTTTGCCCATCCCTACAGTGGCAAGCCTTACAAGATAAAAAACTTCTACACATGCAGGTCACGGGACGTGATTTATATGATCACGTGCCCGTGTGGCCTTGTTTACATAGGGGAAACCACAATGGAAGCCAGGGAGCGCATCAACTCACATAAGAGTAATATCCGCAGGGCCCTGATAGATAAGCCGGTGGCGAAACACTTCGTGGATCGTGGACACTCGGTCAACCAACTACGCTTTAGAATTATTGATTCTGTCGGCCCTCTGAGACGAGGGGGTGACAAGGATCGCATTCTGCGCAAGAAGGAACTTAAGTGGATCTTTGAAATGAGAGCCCTGCAACCGTTCGGAATGAACATAGAATTCTCAGTAGCAAATGTGTAAGGTGACCATGGCAACCTGTTCTCTGTGTAGTGTTCATTTAATTGTATTTTGTATTATACATTTTTCCACTTATTCCCTGGTCCGCACAGATCAGAGCATGGTATGATATGAGGGATCTATTCTTCATCCCTGACGTGCAGGCGATCGTCCCGCGCCGCGCGTCACAGCAAGGGGCGGGTTCAGACCTCAGTTGCGTCTTTGGCAGAGCTGGGGGGGACGGACATGGGGAGGGTGGAGCCGCGGCGTCACCAAGGCCGGGCTCTTGGCTGGAGGCGTGGTGTTGCTACCTGCCCATGTGCGGATGTCCCCCTTCGTGTGAGAGGGCGCAAATGTTAGGTGAGTCACCTGGTTTGCGCCACCTGATCTAGGGTTTGGCTGCTGGTGCTGTGGACGCGATGCGGTGGAGCGATCGCTTGTAAGCGACGGGGAGGAAGTGACTCCTAGGCGTCCCTGGCAACGGCGCACATGCCGGGAGATTGTTGATGACGTGCGATGAAGGGGCGGAGCTGCCTGCGATCAGCTGACTCGGAGTGAAGCGGCCAGTGACGCTACTCCCTCTCTCCCGACATGCGCGCCAGAAGCCTGGGTACGCCGTGATACACGTGCGCTGTGAAGGTATGTGGGATAGGGGACCTAACATATATGAATGAGACACTTTGTAAGAGCACCTGTGGGCGCACTTTGTATGACATCAGTATCTCTTGTCTCTGTCATTGGCCACCCCATTGATAGTGGGTGTGTTTTAGTATATTTAAGCAGGTACTTTTAAATTGCACAGTGTGTTTGATAAAGGCTGTGAAGCGGCCTTTTTTGCACGTTTAGTTCACTTGGCTGTGCCCATTAAAGGGTTTTTTACCGGACATGCTGCCTCCATTGCTTTTTTTCGGATACATCAGAGAAGACGTCACTGGATGTAAGAGATATGTGCGCTGTATTATTCTGTATATTTTGTAGCGGTGTATGTAATGGTTTCCAAGTATGTCTTTAACATTAGGGCTTGAGGGAAGGCGTTAGGTTGAGAATTTGGCATGGGGGGAAGGCATTTCAATTTTTGCCTCTGGCAGCAGAAAGGCTAGGTACACCCCTGCCCCTTGCCACAAAGCACTGATGGAAGGGGAGGGGAAGCCAAGGCACATTCTTTGCACAAGGGCCCTCTGCTGTCTGTGTCCACCCCTGGAGATGACGCTTTAGAGTGTTTTTTGGAACATGGAAATCCTCACATCTAAAGGTAGTATGCTCAATATTTTTGCTAATGAAATAACTAGAGATGAGTGAATTTTTCAAAAAATTTGATTTGCCGGTTCGCCTAATTTTATGTTAAAAAACAGCTATTTCCTGGCTGCAGAGAGCCTTTATAGTGGTATAGAACACTGTGCCTTGCAGTAACACGCATAGGGAGTCTGCTGTGGTAGTGAAATAATACTGTGAGTCAGTATGACATGCAGATAACAGGCATCACTCTTATAATCGCCGCCCACTTCACTTATTTGGGCAGTCACAGGGTCAAAACTGAACTCAGCCTTACAGGTAGATGTTAGCACCAAGAAGAAGCGCATTCCTTTTACACCGTCATCAGCTGATTCCACATAGATGTTATCAGGACTTGTTCTATTAAACGCTTATACAAGTAGAGCCCCCCGAGAGAGTGGAGAGGGTGTCAGCAGTAAGTTTTGACGTCACTGATTATTTTGCCCTTTCTCTGATCTGGCAGAACAGTAACCCACAAAAAACGGATCCTGTCTTTGGCACATCCGCCTTCACTCGGACAGCATTTGGTCAGTTATCCATCAGTATTGCTAATGCCAAAAAAAAACAGGAGTGGATCCAAAACAGAGATGACACATGAATGGAATATTTGCATGTCTTCTGTGTTTTGTACCCACTCCTGCCTTTGGCTAGCAAATCACAAGCCAATTCTGATAGGACCATACAGGCCTTAGAGCTGCTACACAGACAGGATCCGTTGTGTGTCTCATTTTTCCTTCCTTCTGATAGATCAGAAGAAGGGTCAAATAAATGATGATGGCAGCCAGGCCAAAAAGGCTAAATAGTTGACCAGTCATGAAGTGGAGAGGGTGGGAACAGCATGAGAAGTCCACACAGTGGCCCTATGACATAGTGGTGAGGTGGAAGCAGCATGAGGAGACAACAGAGTGGCCCAATGAAAGAGTCTGGAGGTGGCGGCAGCAGGGCCGGCCTTAGGTGTTCAGGCGCCCTGTGCGAGCTCACTTAGTGTGCACTTCCTGTCAGTCCGGCCGGGTACAGGAAACAAAAGCTCCTGTACCGCGGATCGAACAGAGCTCGGCCACACTACATTAACAGCACACAGCAGGCGCAGGCAGGATTCTTTAGAGCGGCAAGCGCTCAGCCTCAGCCACTCAGGCGGCGCAGAATGAGGGGCGCCGCCAGCCGCCCGAACTTATATAAGCAACTTTTTTTTTTTTTAAACCGCAACGCGTGCCGGGCGCCCCCTGCTGAATACAGGGGAGGGGGAGATGGAGGGGGCGGGGGGCCCGCCCCGTGGGAAAACATAAGTGCCGCCTCGCCTGCCCATATTACATTGCGAGCTGTCGGCCGCCCGGCACCCCTGTTGCTATGGCGCCCTGTGCGGCCGCACAGCCCGCACACCCCAAAGGCCGGCCCTGGGCGGCAGCAGCAGCAGAAGGAGGCCACAGAGTGGCACAATGATAGTGTGGAGGTTGCGGCAGCATTAGGTCACCACAGAGTGACACGTTGACATAGTGTGGAGGTGGCAGCAGCATGAGGATGCCACAGAGAGGCAATGTGACATAGTGTTGAGGTGGCAGCAGCATCAGGAGGCCACAAAGTGGCAAGGTGACATAGTGTGGAGGTAATTAGGCCCTAATTTTTTTCTACTTTTACACAACACAAAAGGCTTTTAAACAGATAATTGTAACGCTCGAGGGAGAATAAATTTTTATTTCGCCACTATCACACAGCAAACAGGGCTGTAGAATATATCACTGCACAGCTGAACGGCAATTAGGCCCTAATTTTTTTACTACTTTTCCACAACACAAAAGGCTATTCAGCAGATAAGTGTAAAGCTGGACGGCGAATATATTTTTATTTCACCACTAATACACGGCAAACAGGGCTGTAAAATATATCACTGCACCACTCAATGGCAAATAAGATGTACTCTAGAACTATTTCCTTGTAACAACCCCTGTTAATGGCTGTATCAAACAGTGCTTACACCTCAATAACAAGAACAGTTTGCTGGAATTACAGAGCTGTATAATAGCAATTTGGATCCCCAGTCAGTGCAGCAAGGTGTAATATGATTGTTACTATTAGCCAGGGTGTAACCTCCCCGACTGAACCCTGTTCTACATAAATGCTGTAGAATGATTCCTCCCTATCCTTTCCCTGCACAATAAATAATTTTTTCACCACAGTCAAGTCTTTCCTATCACTCTCCCTAGCGCCTGCAGACGTCTCTCTCTCTCTGCACTAAGTACATTGTTAAATGGCAGAATCTAAAATGGCTGCCACTATTTATAGGGCTGTGACATCACAGGGCTGGCTGCTGATTGGCTGCATGCATGGCATTATGGGCAGTCCTGTCTTCCCAGCGTTTCTTTTCTCCATGTCCTCCCAGTGCACTAGCCATTTTATGAAAAATGCTATTCCTTACCATGAAGCGCGAGGAAATTCGCCTTCGGTGCGAATACAATTTTTCCTGAAATTCGTCAGCCTCGATTCTCTCCTCTCTAGAAATAATCTTTTGGTATAAGTTGTTTTATTAGCTCCTATAGATCCAATGTGGGGGGAAAATGTACATTGACATCTACTGTAATTCATTTTATAACGTTCATATTATTATGACAGAAGGACAACTGTACTGGTTATGGTGCTATTGACTTTAGATGAGTTGTCTACTTTTTGCTTTATCTTTCCCAGAGATTCCTTATTGCATTAACTTTAGTCTTGTTCTCACTTTCGAGTTTTTTCTAACAGAAACAGCATTTTAGCTTTTAATGGAGGGCTTGCATGACTGAAAGCTTTCTACTTCTTCTTCTTCTTCTTGGATCCAATCCCAGTACTGGTTAAAGGAATGCATACATAAACGGCATCAAAATGCAAAGTGTGAAGATAGCCTAACTAAAATAATGAATTGCTTCCTGTCAACCCAAACATTAAAGGGGTTCTGCAGTTTTTTTTAAAACTGACAATCTATCAGAGGATAGATTAATCAGCTGTTCAAGAAGGCAGCGGCGCTGGCAGTAGTGCCGCAGCCTTCTCACTGTTTACCACAGGCCCAGTGACGTCAAGACTAGTATCAATGGCCTAGGCGGGGCTAAGCTCCATTCAAGTGAACAGCGCTTAGCCAGGCCATTGATACTAGTCGTGACATCACTACTGCCAGCGCCGCTGCCTTCTCAAACAGCTGATCGGCAGGGGTCCCAGGTGTAGGACCCCCGCCGATCAGATGCTGATGATTTAAAAAAACTGCAGAACCCCTTTAAGTAAAGTAAGTAAAGGTTTCAAAGAAGTAGATTAATGAAGCCCTCTATGTTAGTTTAATACCCTTTCCTGCAACATAATGTGTGTGTATATATATATATAAATATATATACTGTATATAGAGAGAAAGAAAGAGAGAGTATTACAAGTAATCATGGGCCAATGATGTCACAGTGCAGAGGTAACAAACACAGTGATGTCACAGCACAGGGATAATAAACACAATGATGTTACACTACAGGGGTAATAAACACAGTGATGTCACAGTACAGGAAAAGTGTACTTGTACAGTAAGACAGTATAATAAAAAAAAAACATATAATGATGGCATATGATTTTCAAATACAGTAAGGGTGGGTTGTACTTGCGTTAGGGCATTCTGTTATAGTTTCAGTTTGTAATGGAATTTCCAGACGGAATACAAAATGGAAGCCTTTAAGAGGTATTCCGTTTTGATCCGTCATAATGGAAGTCTATGGGCAAGCATAACGGATCCGTCCAGCATAACGGAAACCAGAGGGATCTGTTATGCTGCCTAAAGATAAAAAACAGCACGGGTTTACTTCCGGGAGATTATGTCAAACTAATCTTATGGATTTTTTTGATTGGGTGACCAAAATAATAGATGGCAGAGGTGCAGTAGACATCGCATATCTAGACTTTAGTAAGGCTTTTAATACTGTCCCACATAGAAGGCTTAGGCTACTTTCACACTAGCGTTCAGAGCGGATCCGTCTGCATTATATTGTTAAAAAAAATTCCAAGTGTGAAAGTAGCCTGAACAGATCCGTCCAGACTTTACATTGAAAGTCAATGGGGGACGGATCCGTTTGAAGATTGATCCATATTGTGGCATCTTCAAACGGATCCATCCCCATTGACTTACATTGTAAGTCTGGACGGATCCGCTCGCCTCCGTACGGCCAGGCGGACACCCGAACGCTGCAAGCAGCATTCAGGTGTCCGCCTGCTGAGCGGAGCGGAGGCTGAACGCTGCCAGACTGATGCATTCTGAGCGGATCCGCGTCCACTCAGAATGCATTAGGGCAGTACGGATGCGTTCAGGGCCGCTTGTGAGAGCCTTCAAACGGAGCTCACGAGCGGACACCTGAACGCAGGTGTGAAAGTAGCCTTATCAATAAATTGCAGTCTTTGGGCTTGGACTCCCATATTGTTGAATGGATTAGGCAGTGGCTGAGGGACAGACAACAGAGGGTTGTAGTCAATGGAGTATATTCAGACCAGGGTCTTGTTACCAGTGGGGTACCTCAGGGATCTGTTCTGGGACCCATATTGTTTAATATTTTTATCAGCGAAATTGCAGAAGGCCTCGATGGTAAGGTGTGTCTTTTTGCTGATGACACAAAGATTTGTAACAGGGTTGATGTTCCTGGAGGGAAAAGGACTTAGGAAAACTAGAGGAATGGTCAAGAAGCTGGCAACTAAAATTGAATGTTGATAAGTGCAAGATAATGCACCTGGGGCGTAAAAACCCAAGAGCAGAATATAAAATCAGTGATACAGTCCTAACCTCAGTATCTGAGGAAAGGGATTTAGGGATCATTACTTCAGAAGACTTAAAGAGGACTTTTCACTAGTTTAAAAACTAAAAACTAACTATATCAGTGGGGTCCCCCTGCACTTACTAGTATGTCTGGGCGCCGCTCTGTTCGCCCGGTATAGGCTCTGGTGTCTGCAGCTCCCTCTGTTGTACTGGACGGACTTTTTGCATTAGGCGTGTCCCTTGCTGCCTCGCTGGCCAATCGCAGCGCACAGCTCATAGCCAGAATGCTTGGGTGTATAGGGAGAGGCATTACCAGTAGACAGAGGGAGGTGCTCATGCCGCTCTACAGAGCACTAGTGAGACCTCATTTGGAGTATTGTGCTCAGTACTGGAGACCATATCTCCAGAAGGATACTGATACTTTGGAGAGAGTTCAGGGAAGAGCTACTAAACTAGTACATGGATTGCAGGATAAAACTTACCAGGAAAGATTAAAGGACCTTAACATGTATAGCTTGGAAGAAAGACGAGACAGAGGGGATATGATAGAAACTTTTAAATACATAAAGGGAATCAACAAGGTAAAAGAGGAGAGAATATTTAGAAGAAAAAAAACTGCTACAAGAGGACATAGTTTTAAATTAGAGGGGCAAAGGTTTAATAGTAATATCAGGAAGTATTACTTTACTGAGAGAGTAGTAGATGCATGGAATAGCCTTCCTGCAGAAGTGGTAGCTGCAAATACAGTGGAGGAGTTTAAGCATGCATGGGATAGGCATAAGGCCATCCTTCATATAAGATAGGGCCAGGGGCTATTCATAGGATTCAGTATATTGGGCAGACTAGATGGGCCAAATGGTTCTTATCTGCCGACACATTCTATGTTTCTATGTTTCTAGTGCCAAGTCTGGCAGTGGGTGCGCAGTTTGCTGGACAGGTTATCTGTATCCTGATAGTTCTTCACACCAAAGTAGCACAGTTAATATAGAGTAGGACAAGTCATTACTCACAGGAGTCCACTTGGAAAACCACTAAATTAAGAGTTATTGATAGTCACTTTTGAGATGAGGTCTCCAGTCTATTTAACAAATACACTGATTGGCAAAAAAAAAATTACCAACCCAGATACAAATGTCAGATTGCTACAAAACTCTGCATGCAGTTATGTCTCCGGCAAATACGGATGTAGCAGGGTTAACACACATGCTTTATGAGACATGTTATCTAAACTAAATGCAACTAAATGCATTAAGCAATTGCTTTTCAATGAATTTTGTTTCAAGATAACGCGATGAGTTAAGAAATTTGAGTTAAGAGTGTGCGTGTTACCACTGCATCTGTATGAAAATGATTACAGGTGTGGTCTGATTAGACATTGGGTCTTGCCACAAGAGAGTATAAAGAGAGCTGCTATATAAAAAAGGCTCTCAGAGACAACTTTTGGATAATATACCTCTTGTTGAGAGATCGTTTGACTACGATACATGTCCCTACAACTAGAGTTGAGCGAACACCTGGATGTTCGGGTTCGAGAAGTTCGGCCGAACATCCCGGAAATGTTCGGGTTCGGGATCCGAACCCGATCCGAACTTCGTCCCGAACCCGAACCCCATTGAAGTCAATGGGGACCCGAACTTTTCGGCACTAAAAAGGCTGTAAAACAGCCCAGGAAAGAGCTAGAGGGCTGCAAAAGGCAGCAACATGTAGGTAAATCCCCTGCAAACAAATGTGGATAGGGAAATGAATTAAAATAAAAATTAAATAAATAAAAATTAACCAAAATCAATTGGAGAGAGGTTCCATAGCAGAGAATCTGGCTTCCCGTCACCCACCACTGGAACAATTCTAGTAAGAAGCAGGGCGGCAATACCAGAGGGTTAGACGGATCGTTAGTGATAGGGATATGTGTCAAACAAGATTAGACGATATGACCAATAAATTTAGAGAGCGAGGCTACCCCCCTGATCTATTGAAAATACAGCGTAATAAAGCTGAGATTACACCACCAGATAGAACTAAGAAAGAAACAAGGATCCCCTTAGTGATTAAATACCATCCCTGGTCCCAGCGCCTTAGGACTATTGTTAATCAACATTGGCACATATTATCTAAGTCCTATCCACGGATAGGAGAGTTCCAGAGGCCACCCATGATATGCTATAAACGGGCAGAAAATATTAGGGATAAAATAGTCCGGGCGGATGTGGGAAGTAATAAAATAGAAAGAGGACAGAGTACTTTATCTACACCTAGACGGGGCACTTTTCCTTGTTTAAACTGTGTCAATTGTTCCAGCGTTATAAAGGGTTCATGTTTCTCCCACCCTCACTCAGGTGAAAATATTCCAATAAGGGGCACGTTCACTTGTGATAGTAGATTTGTGGTTTACATTCTTAAATGTCCATGTGGATTACTATATGTGGGGGAAACCTCAATGAGAATGAAGGACAGACTAAGTAAACACAAATCTACTATCCGTAAACAGAATTTATTACTCCCAATACCCCTTCATTTTTATGATAAAAAACACAACATCTCGCAGTTGAGGTATCAGATTATTGAAGGTGTATCATTACCCCGTCGAGGGGGTGACAGAAATAAATTGTTATTGAAAAGGGAGGCTTACTGGATCCATCGTCTTCAGACAATGGAGCCCAGGGGCCTCAATCGTGAGTACAATGTGTCCTGCTTCCTATAAGGCATTCGGCCTTATGCAATCTGATAAATATATTTCTTTTTTTCTTCAGCGTGATTAATCACTGCAAGAATGGACTATGTGACTGAAAATCTTCGCCAGTATAGAGTGGATATGTTTTTTGCGAATTTTCAATTGCGAATTTTCAGTTGCGAATTTTTAGTTGCGAATTTTCAATTGCGAATTTTCAATTTTCAATTGCGAATTTTCAGTTGCGAATTTTCAATTGCGAATTTTTCAATGCGAATTTTTCATTGCGATTATTTGATATGCGAATTTTATTTAATGAGGGAGGCGGAGCTTCTTTGATGATGTCAGTTCCTTTGTGTTTCATTTATGTATAAATAGCTGGAGTGTAAGATGTTTTATGCAGTCTGATGAAAGCACATCTGTGCTGAAACGCGTCACTATGCCATTTTGAATATGTGACTGAATAAATCTACATTGTGATCTACATCAGCGAAGTGCCGGTCCTTTCCTTTGAAACCACCACTGGAACAGTCCATTCTCAGATATTTAGGCCCCGGCACCCAGGCAGAGGAGAGAGGTCCCGTAACAGAGAATCTGTCTTCATGTCAGCAGAGAATTAGTCTGCATGTCATAGCAGAGAATGAGGCTTCACGTCAGCCACCACTGCAACAGTCCATTGGCATATATTTAGGCCCAGCACCCAGGCAGAGGAGGGAGGTCCCGTAACAGAGAATCTGTCTTCATGTCAGCAGAGAATTAGTCTGCATGTCATAGCAGAGAATGAGGCTTCACGTCAGCCACCACTGCAACAGTCCATTGGCATATATTTAGGCCCAGCACACCAGGCAGAGGAGAGAGGTCCCGTAACAGAGAATCTGGCTTCATGTCAGCAGAGAATCAGTCTGCATGTCATAGCAGAGAATGAGGCTTCACGTCAGCCACCACTGCAACAGTCCATTGGCATATATTTAGGCCCAGCACACACACAGGCAGAGGAGAGAGGTCCCGTAACAGAGGATCTGGCTTCATGTCAGCAGAGAATCAGTCTGCATGTCATAGCAGAGAATCAGGCTTCACGTCAGCCACCACTGCAACAGTCCATTGTCATAAATTTAGGCCCAGCACCCAGGCAGAGGAGAGAGGTCCCGTAACAGACAATCTGGCTTCATGTCAGCAGAGAATTAGTCTGCATGTCATAGCAGAGAATGAGGCTTCACGTCAGCCACCACTGCAACAGTCCATTGGCATATATTTAGGCCCAGCACACACAGGCAGAGGAGAGAGGTCCCGTAACAGACAATCTGGCTTCATGTCAGCAGAGAATCAGTCTGCATGTCATAGCAGAGAATGAGGCTTCACGTCAGCCACCACTGCAACAGTCCATTGGCATATATTTAGGCCCAGCACACACACAGGCAGAGGAGAGAGGTCCCGTAACAGAGGATCTGGCTTCATGTCAGCAGAGAATCAGTCTGCATGTCATAGCAGAGAATCAGGCTTCACGTCAGCCACCACTGCAACAGTCCATTGTCATAAATTTAGGCCCAGCACCCAGGCAGAGGAGAGAGGTCCCGTAACAGACTATCTGGCTTCATGTCAGCAGAGAATTAGTCTGCATGTCATAGCAGAGAATGAGGCTTCACGTCAGCCACCACTGCAACAGTCCATTGGCATATATTTAGGCCTAGCACACAGGCAGAGGAGAGAGGTCCCGTAACAGACAATCTGGCTTCATGTCAGCAGAGAATCAGTCTGCATGTCATAGCAGAGAATGAGGCTTCACGTCACCCACCACTGCAACAGTCCATTGGCATATATTTAGGCCTAGCACACAGGCAGAGCAGAGAGGTCCCGTAACAGACAATCTGGCTTCATGACAGCAGAGAATCAGTCTGCATGTCATAGCAGAGAATGAGGCTTCACGTCAGCCACCACTGCAACAGTCCATTGGCATATATTTAGGCCTAGCACACAGGCAGAGGAGAGGTTCATTCAACTTTGGGTAGCCTCGCAATATAATGGTAAAATGAAAATAAAAATAGGATTGAATGAGGAAGTGCCCTGGAGTCCAATAATATATGGTTATGGGGAGGTAGTTAATGTCTAATCTGGACAAGGGACGGACAGGTCCTGTGGGATCCATGCCTGGTTCATTTTTATGAACGTCAGCTTGTCCACATTGGCTGTAGACAGGCGGCTGCGTTTGTCTGTAATGACGCCCCCTGCCGTGCTGAATACACGTTCAGACAAAACGCTGGCTGCCGGGCAGGCCAGCACCTCCAAGGCATAAAAGGCTAGCTCTGGCCACGTGGACAATTTAGAGACCCAGAAGTTGAATGGGGCCGAACCATCAGTCAGTACGTGGAGGGGTGTGCACACGTACTGTTCCACCATGTTAGTGAAATGTTGCCTCCTGCTAACACGTTGCGTATCAGGTGGTGGTGCAGTTAGCTGTGGCGTGTTGACAAAAGTTTTCCACATCTCTGCCATGCTAACCCTGCCCTCAGAGGAGCTGGCCGTGACACAGCTGCCTTGGCGACCTCTTGCTCCTCCTCTGCCTTGGCCTTGGGCTTCCACTTGTTCCCCTGTGACATTTGGGAATGCTCTCAGTAGCGCGTCTACCAACGTGCGCTTGTACTCGCGCATCTTCCTATCACGCTCCAGTGCAGGAAGTAAGGTGGGCACATTGTCTTTGTAGCGTGGATCCAGCAGGGTGGCAACCCAGTAGTCCGCACAGGTTAAAATGTGGGCAACTCTGCTGTCGTTGCGCAGGCACTGCAGCATGTAGTCGCTCATGTGTGCCAGGCTGCCCAGGGGTAAGGACAAGCTGTCCTCTGTGGGAGGCGTATCGTCATCGTCCTGCCTTTCCCCCCAGCCACGCACCAGTGATGGACCCGAGCTGCGTTGGGTGCCACCCCGCTGTGACCATGCTTCATCCTCATCCTCCTCCACCTCCTCCTCATCCTCGTCCTCCTCGTCCTCCAGTAGTGGGCCCTGGCTGGCCACATTTGTACCTGGCCTCTGCTGTTGCCAAAAACCTCCCTCTGAGTCACTTCGAAGAGACTGGCCTGAAAGTGCTAAAAATGACCCCTCTTCCTCCTCCTCCTCCTCCTCCTCCTGGGCCACCTCCTCTTCCATCATCGCCCTAAGTGTTTTCTCAAGGAGACATAGAAGTGGTATTGTAACGCTGATAACGGTGTCATCGCCACTGGCCATGTTGGTGGAGTACTCGAAACAGCGCAACAGGGCACACAGGTCTCGCATGGAGGCCCAGTCATTGGTGGTGAAGTGGTGCTGTTCTGTAGTGCGACTGACCCGTGCGTGCTGCAGCTGAAACTCCACTATGGCCTGCTGCTGCTCGCACAGTCTGTCCAGCATGTGCAAGGTGGAGTTCCACCTGGTGGGCACGTCGCATATGAGGCGGTGAGCGGGAAGGCCGAAGTTACGCTGTAGCGCAGACAGGCGAGCAGCAGCAGGATGTGAACGCCGGAAGCGCGAACAGACGGCCCGCACTTTATGCAGCAGCTCTGACATGTCGGGGTAGTTGTGAATGAACTTCTGCACCACCAAATTCAGCACATGCGCCAAGCAAGGGATGTGCGTCAAATTGGCTAGTCCCAGAGCTGCAACGAGATTTCGCCCATTATCACACACCACCAGGCCGGGCTTGAGGCTCACCGGCAGCAACCACTCGTCGGTCTGTTGTTCAATACCCCGCCACAACTCCTGTGCGGTGTGGGGCCTGTCCCCCAAACATATGAGTTTCAGAATGGCCTGCTGACGTTTACCCCGGGCTGTGCTGAAGTTGGTGGTGAAGGTGTGTGGCTGACTGGATGAGCAGGTGGAAGAAGAGGAGGAGGAAGCCGAGAAGGAGGAGGTGGCAACAGGAGGCAAAGAATGTTGCCCTGCGATCCTTGGCGGCGGAAGGACGTGCGCCAAACAGCTCTCCGCCTGGGGCCCAGCTGCCACTACATTTACCCAGTGTGCAGTTAGGGAGATATAGCGTCCCTGGCCGTGCTTACTGGTCCACGTATCTGTGGTTAGGTGGACCTTGCTACAGATGGCGTTGCGCAGTGCACACTTGATTTTATGGGATACTTGGTTGTGCAGGGAAGGCACGGCTCTCTTGGAGAAGTAGTGCCGGCTGGGAACAACATACTGTGGGACAGCAAGCGACATGAGCTGTTTGAAGCTGTCTGTGTCCACCAGCCTAAATGACAGCATTTCATAGGCCAGTAGTTTAGAAATGCTGGCATTCAGGGCCAGGGATCGAGGGTGGCTAGGTGGGAATTTACGCTTTCTATCAAATGTTTGTGAGATGGAGAGCTGAACGCTGGCGTGTGACATGGTTGAGACGCTTGGTGACGGAGGTGGTGGTGGTGGTGTTGGTGGTACATCCCCTGTTTGCTGGGCGGCAGGTGCCAACGTTCCTCCAGAGGCGGAGGAAGAGGCCGAGGCGGCAGCAGCAGAATAGGCCGAGGCGGCAGCAGCAGAAGAGGTAGCAGGGGGAGCCTGAGTGACTTCCTTGGTTTTAAGGTGTTTACTCCACTGCAGTTCATGCTTTGCATGCAGGTGCCTGGTCATGCAGGTTGTGCTCAGGTTCAGAACGTTAATGCCTCGCTTCAGGCTCTGATGGCACAGCGTGCAAACCACTCGGGTCTTGTCGTCAGCACATTGTTTGAAGAAGTGCCATGCCAGGGAACTCCTTGAAGCTGCCTTTGGGGTGCTCGGTCCCAGATGGCGGCGGTCAGTAGCAGGCGGAGTCTCTTGGCGGCGGGTGTTCTGCTTTTGCCCACTGCTCCCTCTTTTGCTACGCTGTTGGCTCGGTCTCACCACTGCCTCTTCCTCCGAACTGTGAAAGTCAGTGGCACGACCTTCATTCCATGTGGGGTCTAGGACCTCATCGTCCCCTGCATCGTCTTCCACCCAGTCTTAATCCCTGACCTCCTGTTCAGTCTGCACACTGCAGAAAGACGCAGCAGTTGGCACCTGTGTTTCGTCATCATCAGAGACATGCTGAGGTGGTATTCCCATGTCCTCATCATCAGGAAACATAAGTGGTTGTGCGTCAGTGCATTCTATGTCTTTCACCGCTGGGGAAGGGCTAGGTGGATGCCCTTGGGAAACCCTGCCAGCGGAGTCTTCAAACAGCATAAGAGACTGCTGCATAACTTGAGGCTGAGACAGTTTCCCTGGTATGCATGGGGGTGATGTGACAGACTGATGGGGTTGGTTTTCAGGCGCCATCTGTGCGCTTTCTGCAGAAGACTGGGTGGGAGATAATGTGAACGTGCTGGATCCACTGTCGGCCACCCAATTGACTAATGCCTGTACCTGCTCAGGCCTTACCATCCTTAGAACGGCATTGGGCCCCACCATATATCGCTGTAAATTCTGGCGGCTACTGGGACCTGAGGTAGTTGGTACACTAGGACGTGTGGATGTTGCAGAACGGCCACGTCCTCTCCCAGCACCAGAGGGTCCACTAACACCACCACGACCATGTCCACGTCCGCGTCCCTTACTAGATGTTTTTCTCATTGTTATGGTTCACCACAACAACAAATATATTATTTGGCCCAATGTATTGTATTCAAATTCAGCGGGATATAAATTTGAGGCCTAGTATTTAGGCGCTGGGTGACCGGTATGGATTTAGTGACAGAATTAGACTTGGAAATGCACAGAAGCGTGTGTGTGTGAAGTTATTCTGAATGACCCAATGTGCACCTTGAATATTATATACCCTTTTAGGGATAGATTTCAAATAGCTCTGATATAGCAGAAACCACTAAATTATGAAATTGCTAAATTGGGAATTGTATTTCAACCCAGAACAAGAAATGTGCTTGAACGGACACTAAATAACTCGCCCAGCTACAGCACTAACGAGAGATTTAGCAGGATATAAATTTGAGGCCTAGTATTTAGGCGCTGGGTGACAGGTATGGGTTTAGTGACAGAATTAGACTTGGAAATACACAGTAGCGGGTGTGTGTGAAGTTATTCTGAATGACCCAATGTGCACCTTGAATATTATATACCCTTTTAGGGATAGATTTCAAATAGCTCTGATATAGCAGAAACCACTAAATTATGAAATTGCTAAATTGGGAATTGTATTTCAACCCAGAACAAGAAATGTGCTTGAACGGACACTAAATAACTCGCCCAGCTACAGCACTAAGGACAGATTTAGCTGGATATAAATTTGAGGCCTAGTATTTAGGCGCTGGGTGACAGGTATGGGTTTAGTGACAGAATTAGACTTGGAAATGCACAGTAGCGGGTGTGTGAAGTTATTCTGAATGTCCCTATGTGCACCTTCAATATGATCTACCCTTTTAGGGATAGATTTCAAATAGCTCTGATATAGCAGAAACCACTAAATTATGAAATTGCTAAATTGGGAATTGTATTTCAACCCAGAACAAGAAATGTGCTTGAACGGACACTAAATAACTCGCCCAGCTACAGCACTAACGAGAGATTTAGCAGGATATAAATTTGAGGCCTAGTATTTAGGCGCTGGGTGACAGGTATGGGTTTAGTGACAGAATTAGACTTGGAAATACACAGTAGCGGGTGTGTGTGAAGTTATTCTGAATGACCCAATGTGCACCTTGAATATTATATACCCTTTTAGGGATAGATTTCAAATAGCTCTGATATAGCAGAAACCACTAAATTATGAAATTGCTAAATTGGGAATTGTATTTCAACCCAGAACAAGAAATGTGCTTGAACGGACACTAAATAACTCGCCCAGCTACAGCACTAACGAGAGATTTAGCAGGATATAAATTTGAGGCCTAGTATTTAGGCGCTGGGTGACAGGTATGGGTTTAGTGACAGAATTAGACTTGGAAATACACAGTAGCGGGTGTGTGTGAAGTTATTCTGAATGACCCAATGTGCACCTTGAATATTATATACCCTTTTAGGGATAGATTTCAAATAGCTCTGATATAGCAGAAACCACTAAATTATGAAATTGCTAAATTGGGAATTGTATTTCAACCCAGAACAAGAAATGTGCTTGAACGGACACTAAATAACTCGCCCAGCTACAGCACTAACGAGAGATTTAGCAGGATATAAATTTGAGGCCTAGTATTTAGGCGCTGGGTGACAGGTATGGGTTTAGTGACAGAATTAGACTTGGAAATACACAGTAGCGGGTGTGTGTGAAGTTATTCTGAATGACCCAATGTGCACCTTGAATATTATATACCCTTTTAGGGATAGATTTCAAATAGCTCTGATATAGCAGAAACCACTAAATTATGAAATTGCTAAATTGGGAATTGTATTTCAACCCAGAACAAGAAATGTGCTTGAACGGACACTAAATAACTCGCCCAGCTACAGCACTAACGAGAGATTTAGCAGGATATAAATTTGAGGCCTAGTATTTAGGCGCTGGGTGACAGGTATGGGTTTAGTGACAGAATTAGACTTGGAAATACACAGTAGCGGGTGTGTGTGAAGTTATTCTGAATGACCCAATGTGCTCCTTGAATATTATATACCCTTTTAGGGATAGATTTCAAATAGCTCTGATATAGCAGAAACCACTAAATTATGAAATTGCTAAATTGGGAATTGTATTTCAACCCAGAACAAGAAATGTGCTTGAACGGACACTAAATAACTCGCCCAGCTACAGCACTAACGAGAGATTTAGCAGGATATAAATTTGAGGCCTAGTATTTAGGCGCTGGGTGACAGGTATGGGTTTAGTGACAGAATTAGACTTGGAAATACACAGTAGCGGGTGTGTGTGAAGTTATTCTGAATGACCCAATGTGCACCTTGAATATTATATACCCTTTTAGGGATAGATTTCAAATAGCTCTGATATAGCAGAAACCACTAAATTATGAAATTGCTAAATTGGGAATTGTATTTCAACCCAGAACAAGAAATGTGCTTGAACGGACACTAAATAACTCGCCCAGCTACAGCACTAACGAGAGATTTAGCAGGATATAAATTTGAGGCCTAGTATTTAGGCGCTGGGTGACAGGTATGGGTTTAGTGACAGAATTAGACTTGGAAATACACAGTAGCGGGTGTGTGTGAAGTTATTCTGAATGACCCAATGTGCACCTTGAATATTATATACCCTTTTAGGGATAGATTTCAAATAGCTCTGATATAGCAGAAACCACTAAATTATGAAATTGCTAAATTGGGAATTGTATTTCAACCCAGAACAAGAAATGTGCTTGAACGGACACTAAATAACTCGCCCAGCTACAGCACTAACGAGAGATTTAGCAGGATATAAATTTGAGGCCTAGTATTTAGGCGCTGGGTGACAGGTATGGGTTTAGTGACAGAATTAGACTTGGAAATACACAGTAGCGGGTGTGTGTGAAGTTATTCTGAATGACCCAATGTGCACCTTGAATATTATATACCCTTTTAGGGATAGATTTCAAATAGCTCTGATATAGCAGAAACCACTAAATTATGAAATTGCTAAATTGGGAATTGTATTTCAACCCAGAACAAGAAATGTGCTTGAACGGACACTAAATAACTCGCCCAGCTACAGCACTAACGAGAGATTTAGCAGGATATAAATTTGAGGCCTAGTATTTAGGCGCTGGGTGACAGGTATGGGTTTAGTGACAGAATTAGACTTGGAAATACACAGTAGCGGGTGTGTGTGAAGTTATTCTGAATGACCCAATGTGCACCTTGAATATTATATACCCTTTTAGGGATAGATTTCAAATAGCTCTGATATAGCAGAAACCACTAAATTATGAAATTGCTAAATTGGGAATTGTATTTCAACCCAGAACAAGAAATGTGCTTGAACGGACACTAAATAACTCGCCCAGCTACAGCACTAACGAGAGATTTAGCAGGATATAAATTTGAGGCCTAGTATTTAGGCGCTGGGTGACAGGTATGGGTTTAGTGACAGAATTAGACTTAGAAATACACAGTAGCGGGTGTGTGTGAAGTTATTCTGAATGACCCAATGTGCACCTTGAATATTATATACCCTTTTAGGGATAGATTTCAAATAGCTCTGATATAGCAGAAACCACTAAATTATGAAATTGCTAAATTGGGAATTGTATTTCAACCCAGAACAAAAAATGTGCTTTGACGGACACTAAATAACTTTCCCAGCCACAACAGGACAGCGTTAACGAGAGATTTAGCAGGATATAAATTTGAGGCCTAGTATTTAGGCGCTGGGTGACAGGTATGGGTTTAGTGACAGAATTAGACTTGGAAATACACAGTAGCGGGTGTGTGTGAAGTTATTCTGAATGACCCAATGTGCACCTTGAATATTATATACCCTTTTAGGGATAGATTTCAAATAGCTCTGATATAGCAGAAACCACTAAATTATGAAATTGCTAAATTGGGAATTGTATTTCAACCCAGAACAAGAAATGTGCTTGAACGGACACTAAATAACTCGCCCAGCTACAGCACTAACGAGAGATTTAGCAGGATATAAATTTGAGGCCTAGTATTTAGGCGCTGGGTGACAGGTATGGGTTTAGTGACAGAATTAGACTTGGAAATACACAGTAGCGGGTGTGTGTGAAGTTATTCTGAATGACCCAATGTGCACCTTGAATATTATATACCCTTTTAGGGATAGATTTCAAATAGCTCTGATATAGCAGAAACCACTAAATTATGAAATTGCTAAATTGGGAATTGTATTTCAACCCAGAACAAGAAATGTGCTTGAACGGACACTAAATAACTCGCCCAGCTACAGCACTAACGAGAGATTTAGCAGGATATAAATTTGAGGCCTAGTATTTAGGCGCTGGGTGACAGGTATGGGTTTAGTGACAGAATTAGACTTAGAAATACACAGTAGCGGGTGTGTGTGAAGTTATTCTGAATGACCCAATGTGCACCTTGAATATTATATACCCTTTTAGGGATAGATTTCAAATAGCTCTGATATAGCAGAAACCACTAAATTATGAAATTGCTAAATTGGGAATTGTATTTCAACCCAGAACAAAAAATGTGCTTTGACGGACACTAAATAACTTTCCCAGCCACAACAGGACAGCGTTAACGAGAGATTTAGCAGGATATAAATTTGAGGCCTAGTATTTAGGCGCTGGGTGACAGGTATGGGTTTAGTGACAGAATTAGACTTGGAAATACACAGTAGCGGGTGTGTGTGAAGTTATTCTGAATGACCCAATGTGCACCTTGAATATTATATACCCTTTTAGGGATAGATTTCAAATAGCTCTGATATAGCAGAAACCACTAAATTATGAAATTGCTAAATTGGGAATTGTATTTCAACCCAGAACAAGAAATGTGCTTGAACGGACACTAAATAACTCGCCCAGCTACAGCACTAACGAGAGATTTAGCAGGATATAAATTTGAGGCCTAGTATTTAGGCGCTGGGTGACAGGTATGGGTTTAGTGACAGAATTAGACTTGGAAATACACAGTAGCGGGTGTGTGTGAAGTTATTCTGAATGACCCAATGTGCACCTTGAATATTATATACCCTTTTAGGGATAGATTTCAAATAGCTCTGATATAGCAGAAACCACTAAATTATGAAATTGCTAAATTGGGAATTGTATTTCAACCCAGAACAAGAAATGTGCTTGAACGGACACTAAATAACTCGCCCAGCTACAGCACTAAGGACAGATTTAGCTGGATATAAATTTGAGGCCTAGTATTTAGGCGCTGGGTGACAGGTATGGGTTTAGTGACAGAATTAGACTTGGAAATGCACAGTAGCGGGTGTGTGAAGTTATTCTGAATGTCCCTATGTGCACCTTCAATATGATCTACCCTTTTAGGGATAGATTTCAAATAGCTCTGATATAGCAGAAACCACTAAATTATGAAATTGCTAAATTGGGAATTGTATTTCAACCCAGAACAAGAAATGTGCTTGAACGGACACTAAATAACTCGCCCAGCTACAGCACTAACGAGAGATTTAGCAGGATATAAATTTGAGGCCTAGTATTTAGGCGCTGGGTGACAGGTATGGGTTTAGTGACAGAATTAGACTTGGAAATACACAGTAGCGGGTGTGTGTGAAGTTATTCTGAATGACCCAATGTGCACCTTGAATATTATATACCCTTTTAGGGATAGATTTCAAATAGCTCTGATATAGCAGAAACCACTAAATTATGAAATTGCTAAATTGGGAATTGTATTTCAACCCAGAACAAGAAATGTGCTTGAACGGACACTAAATAACTCGCCCAGCTACAGCACTAAGGACAGATTTAGCTGGATATAAATTTAAGGCCTAGTATTTAGGCGCTGGGTGACAGGTATGGGTTTAGTGACAGAATTAGACTTGGAAATGCACAGTAGGGGGTGTGTGAAGTTATTCTGAATGACCCTATGTGCACCTTGAATATTATATACCCTTTTAGGGATAGATTTCAAATAGCTCTGATACAGCAGAAACCACTAAATTTTTAAATTGCTAAATTGGGAATTGTATTTCAACCCAGAACAAAAAATGTGCTTTGACGGACACTAAATAACTTTCCCAGCCACAACAGGACAGCGGTAACGAGAGATTTAGCGGGATATAAATTTGAGGCCTAGTATTTAGGCGCTGGGTGACCGGTATGGATTTAGTGACAGAATTAGACTGGGATATGGCCAAAAAATAACCACACTATTGCTGGTTAAATGCACTTGGTGATGGGCGCAGCTTGCCCCTGATGTAGTATATGGCCAAAAAATGAACAGACTATTGCTGGTTAAATGCACTTGGTGTCACAGCTTGACCAACCACACTACTGAGGGTTAAATGCACTTGGTGACGGGCGCAGCTTGCCCCTGATTTAGTATATGGCCAAAAAATGAACAGACTATTGCTGGTTAAATGCACTTGGTGTGATAGCTTGACCAACCACACTACTGAGGGTTAAATGCACTTGGTGTGACAGCTTCACCCTGATGTAGGCTTTAGCCAAAAAACAACCACACCATTGAGGGTTAAATGCACTTGGTCGCAGCTTGTGCTGGCGCACCACAAGACACAAAATGGCCGCCGATCACCCCAGAAAAATGTGACTGACAAACGGTCTGGGCAGCCTAAAAACAGTGAGCAATTGAGGATCAGCAGCTCAATGATCCACAGCTGCAGATCGATCAGTTAATCAAGTCCTTTGGAGGAGTTAATCTGCCTAATCTCGCCCTACTGTCGCAGCCGCAACCTCTCCCTACGCTAATCAGAGCAGAGTGACGGGCGGCGCTATGTGACTCCAGCTTAAATAGAGGCTGGGTCACATGGTGCTCTGGCCAATCACAGCCATGCCAATAGTAGGCATGGCTGTGATGGCCTCTTGGGGCAAGTAGTATGACGCTTGTTGATTGGCTGCTTAGCAGCCTTTCAAAAAGCGCCAAGAAAGCGTCACAAAAGCGCGAAGAAAGCGACGAACACCGAACCCGAACCCGGACTTTTACGAAAATGTCCGGGTTCGGGTCCGTGTCACGGACACCCCAAAATTCGGTACGAACCCGAACTATACAGTTCGAGTTCGCTCATCCCTACCTACAACGCATTTTGCCAAGTTGGCAGAATTTGAGATGGGGTGAATCATTGGACCGAGAGAAACGGCATGGTGGTTTTGACAAATTGTCCACCATCTAGGCCAAGGGTGGCCAACCTTACAGACACAAAGAGCCAAAAAACAACAACATATGACTAGTGATGTCCCGAATAGTTCCCGACGAACATTGCTTGTTCGCGTTCGCCGCTGCGGGAGAACATATGCAATGTTCGGTCTGCCCCCTATACATCATCATTGAGTAAACTTTGACCCTGTACCTCACAGTCAGCAGACACATTCCAGCCAATCAGCAGCAGACCCTCCCTCCCAGACCCTCCCTCCTCCTGGACAGCATCCGTTTTAGATTAATTCGGAATCTGCTTTCACAGTGAGAGGAGGGAGAGTGTAGCTGCTGCTGATTCAATAGGGAAAGCGTTAGCTATGGCATTGTTCTGTGTCCACAGACTCATCTGCTGTAAGGACAGCATCCAGACAGCACCCCAAAAAGCCCTTTTCAGGGCTGGTACATCAGTGTGCTTTTTATTTTTATTTTTATATATATATATATATATATATATTGCAGTTGCCTGGCTGCCCGTGTGTGAGAGGCTGCAGGCTCAGTCATAGACAGCACTGTGTGCACAGCACACCATTCATACAGGGTGTGACAGAAAATACCTCGCAGATAAAAAAAATTCTATTTAATATTTTTCTGTGACATAATCACATTTGCAAGCCTGTGTGTGTCAGGCCCCCACACATACTGTATTGTGTCCACTGGTTAGGCCTGCACTCATACCGTTACAGGGTGTCATTCACTCAAATACCTTGCAGATAAAAAAAATTATATTAAAAATTTTCTGTGATATAATCACATTTGCAAGCCCGTGTGTGTGTCAGGCCCACACATACTGTATTGTGGCCACTGGCTAGGCCTCCACTCATACCGTTACAGGGTGTCTTTCACTCAAATACCTTGCAGATAAAAAAAATTCTATACAAATTTTTCTGTGATATTATCACTTTTGCAAATTGCAAGCCTGTGTGTGTCAGGCCCACACAGACTATACTGTGCCCACTGCCCACAACTTATATAGAGTGGCACAGTACCTTGCACGCATAAACCACTTATCTAAAAAAATAAGTCATTGCCCTGGAATAATACCCAGTGTTCAGAGGCCACGTACCCTGAACCCAAAAAATTCTGAGAAAATAGTTGACTGGCTTACACAGGACACCCAATCTTCAACAGCTTCCGCTAAGAACCTTGACGCACCATCCTCATCCAGCTCAGCTTTGGTCACCACTCTCCCGCCCGCCGCCACCACCACCACCACTACCACCACAGCCACCACAGCCGCTTCACTTGATCCCTCAGAGGAGTTATTTACACATCAGTTGGATGAAATTAGTGATGCGCAGCCATTATTGCCAGGGGATGTAGATAAGAGGGATATGTCTCAGTCAGGCAGCATTACACACATAGACGTACAGTGTGATGATGATGATGATGTTGTACCCGCTGCTGCTTCCTTTGCTGAGGTGTCAGATACAAGTGAAGCGGTTGATGATGACGATGTGTCCGTGGATGCGACGTGGGTGCCTGCACAAAGAGAAGAAGAAGAGGGGGAATGTTCAAAAGGGGAGACAGAGAGAAGGAGGAGACGAGTTGGAAGCAGGGGAAGTCGTTGTAAGGAGCTAGTGGCACAGTCAAACAGCATGTATCGGCACCCGGGGTCAGCCAGACAGCACGCCAATCAACGCATGCTGTTGCCACCACCAGAATGCCGTCATTGGAGTGTGGCATTTTTTTGTGTGTCTGCCTCTGACAACAGCGATGCCATTTGCAATCTGTGCCAAAAGAAACTGAGTCGTGGGAAATCCAACACCCACCTAGGTACAACTGCTTTGCAAAGGCACATGATCGCACATCACAAACGCCTATGGGATCAACACATGATGACTAGTAGAAGCAGCACACAAGCTCAAAGCCACCATCCTCCTCCTGGTCCAGCATCTTCAGCCACGTCAACCACTGCTGTCCTCCTTGCCCCCTCTCAACCACCCACCACTCCGCCTCTCACCTTCAGCAGTTCCATCTCATCTGCCCACAGTCAGGTAAAGGAAATGTTTGAGCGTAAAAAGCCAATGTCACAGAGTCACCCCCTTGCCCGGCGTCTGACAGCTGGCTTGACGGAACTCTTAGCCCGCCAGCTTTTACCATACCAGCTGGTGGAGTCTGAGGCCTTCAAAAAATTTGTCGCTATTGGGACACCACAGTGGAAGGTACCCGGACGATTTTTTTTTTTCAAATAAGGCAATCCCAAACCTCTCTGGCATCTCTGGCATACAGTGTTGGGGCAAGGGTCCATCTGACTACTGATACCTAGTCTGCAAAGCATGGTCAGGGCAGGTATATCACCTACACTGCGCATTGGGTCAACCTGCTGACGGCTGCCAAGCATCCAGACAGCACCCCAAAAAGCCCTTTTCAGGGCTGGTACATCAGTGTGCTTTTTATTTTTATTTTTACTCATAGACAGCACTGTGTGCACAGCACACCATTCATACAGGGTGTGACAGAAAATACCTCGCAGATAAAAAAAATTATATTTAATATTTTTCTGTGACATAATCACATTTGCAAGCCTGTGTGTGTCAGGCCCCCACACATACTGTATTGTGTCCACTGGTTAGGCCTGCACTCATACCGTTACATGGAATGCGTGGCTCTGCAGCGGAGTTGGTGACACCACCACGACTTGCAGGCAGGCCTACTGCCACCTCCTCTACTCCATCCTCTTCCATAACCTCCTCGGCTGAGTCCTCTTCTGCTGCGACGTCTGGCTGCACATCCCCCCCAGCTCCCCAGGGGCTATTCCACATCCCGGATACGACAGTGTCACGCTGTCTTGGGGTTGACTTGCCTGAAAGCAGAGAGCCACACGGACCAGCACTCCTGTCCGCCCTGAACACACAGGTGGATAAGTGGCTGACCCCGCACCAACTGTAGATCGGCAAAGTGGTGTGTGACAATGGAAGCAATTTGTTGGCAGCATTGAATTTGGGCAAGTTGTCACATGTGCCGTGCATGGCACATGTGTTGAATCCCATCGTACAACGCTTTGTGTCTAAGTATCCAGGCTTACAGGATGTCCTCAAGCAGGCCAGGAAGGTGTGTGGCCATTTCAGGCATTCCTACACGGCCATGGCGCACTTTTCAGACATTCAGCGCCAAAACAACATGCCAGTTAGGTGCTTGATTTGCAACAGCCCGACACGTTGGAATTCAACACTCCAAATGTTCGATTGCCTGCTCCAACAAGAAAAAGCTGTCAACGAGTATTTGTATGACCGGCTAGGACAGCCTCTGCGGCGCTGGGAATTTTTTTGCCACGTTACTGGACACTCATGCCCAATGCCTGTAGGCTCATGCGTCCTTTTGAGAAGGTGACAAACCTAGTCAGTCACACCGAAGGCACCATCAGCGACCTCATTCCATTTGTTTTCTTCCTGGAGCGTGCCCTGCGAAGAGTGCTGGATCAGGCTGTAGATGAGCGTGAAGAGGAAGAGGAAGAGTTGTGGTCACCGTCACCACCAGAAACAGCCTTGTCATCATCGCTTGCCGGACCTGCGGCAACGCTGCAAGAGGAGTATGAGGAAGAGGAGTCAGAGGAGGAATGTGGCTTTGAGGAGGAGGAAGACCAACCAAAGCAGGCATCCCAGGGTGCTCATTGTTGTCACCTATCTGGGACCCGTGGTGTTGTACATGGCTGGGGGGAAGAACAGACCGTCAATGACATCAGTGAGGAGGAGGAACGGAAAATGAGTAACTCGGTATCCAACCTTGTGCAAATGGGGTCTTTCATGCTGTCATGTCTGTTGAGGGACCCTTGTATAAAAAGGATGAAGGAGAACGACCTGTACTGGGTGGCCACGCTACTAGACCCCCGGTATAAGCAGAAAGTGGCGGAAATGTTACCAAATTACCAGAAGTCAGAAAGGATGCAGCAGTTCAAAACCAAACTAAAAAATATGCTTTACACAGCTTATAAGGGGGATGTCACAGCACAACGGGAATCTAACAGGGGAAGAGGGGAAAGTAATCCTCCTCCTACCATGACCACGGAGGCAAGGACAGGACGCTTTACAGATGTGTTGTTGATGGAGGATATGCAGAGCTTTTTCAGTCCTACACATCGCCACAGCCCTTCGGGATCCAGCCTTACCCTAAGTTCACACCTGAGCGTTTTACAGCGCGTTCCTACGCGCTGTAAAACGCTCAACAAGGAGAAACCAATGCTTCCCTAAGGGAATGGTTCTCACCTGGGCGTTTTACAGCGTGTACGATCGCACTGTAAAACGCCCGACGCTCAAACAAGTTCTTGAGCTTTTTTGGGGGCATTTCTCGCGCGTTCCCGTACATAGACTTCAGCGGGAACGCGCGACAATATGTGTTTGCTTGTCTCTGTATGCGCGATTGTAAACGCCGGTCTGAACCCAGGGTTAGAGAACGACTCGACCGACAGGTAGCAGACTACCTCGTCTTAACTGCAGATATCGACACTCTGAGGAGCGATGAACCTCTTGACTACTGGGTGTGCAGGCTTGACCTGTGGCCTGAACTATCCCAGTTTGCGATAGAACTTCTGGCCTGCCCCGCTTCAAGTGTCCTTTCAGAAAGGACCTTTAGTGCAGCAGGAGGCATTGTCACTGACAAAAGAAGTCGCCTTGGTCAAAAAAGTGTTGATTACCTCACCTTCATTAAGATGAATGAGGCATGGATCCCGAAGGGACTGACAGTGGGGGATACGTTTGACTAACAAAAGGCCTGATAACATGCCTTGGCCTCAAAATGGTCTCCATGCTGCTGTATTTAATGTCTGCATACCGGATGACTTTCGTGAATTCTCCGCCACCAACTAGGGTTCAAGCCGCAATGTTTTAGTCACCTTTCTGCCATGCAACAATACCTAATTTTTCAGGCATGTTACATGCCTAATTTTTCTGGCCTCTAGTGCTGCACTTTGGCTACAAAAAACAAAACAAAAAAAAGGCACATACATGTGTCAATTCCCCTTCGTGATCGGTACCTTGTTGTGGTGAAGGGGCTTGCGTATCACAATGAAGCAATCATCACCTCTATGAGTGTGTTGACAATGTTGCCACACCCCGGATAAGGCCGTTGCTTCATTATGATCAGACTAAAAGCGATCGGCTGAATAATTTTTCATAGAAAAAACATTATTTTTCTTTTAAGTTGTATGGGTTTTTAATACATAAAATAAAAAAATCATAATAAAGTCTCTTAATAGTTTATTAGAAATAATGCAGACAATTTAAAAAATCCCCATCAATTCCAATACAAAGCAAGTACAGAGCTCAGAACAAAATTATTTCAGGATGTCGTTAATTCGACAATGATTAATCAATTCGACACACGTCCCCGGATAGGGGACCTAACAGGGATTAAACTGATGAGAATAGTACTACAGAAAATACCACTCATATCGGGTGTGACAGTAAATTGCACGGCGCAGACGCAGTGACCGTGGCGTGGATTCAAACAAAGGGGAGGGAGCCAGCGTTTTTTTAACCATCTCCCCGTTCGAAAAAGCTATTTAATATATGGACCCCAGATTGGGGATGTCACGTAACAGGGATTAAACTGATGAGAATAGTACTACAGAAAATACCACTCATATCAGGTGTGACAGTAAATTGCACGGCGCAGACTCAGTGACCATTGCGTGGATTCAAACAAAGGGGAGGAAGCCAGCGTTTTTTTAACCATCTCCCCATTCGAAAAATCTATTCAATTCACCTTTCGGTGACCCTTGGTGTTGTACGTGGCTGGGTGGAGGAAGAAACCTTCAATGACATCAACGGGACATGGCTAGCTTGGTATCCAACCTTGTACAAATGGGAAGTTTGCTGTTGGGCAAATGGACTGTTTGCGGTGCATTAAAAGGTGAGTTTAGTCTGTCAATGTCTGTGAAGCGGGCGTAACCCTTACACTACCTGATCGATACAACATCATACCTGATCGTATACACACACTGGATGTTTTAAACCACGTTGTTCAAAAAAATTTAGGATTGTTAGGTGATTTATGCCCTTTATGGATTAAAATCCAACTCTGCGTCAACTATGTAATTTTCCATGGGAGTTTTGCCACGGATCCCCCTCCGGCATGCCACAGTCCAGGTGTTAGTCCCCTTGAAACAACTTTTCCATCACTACTGTGGCTAGAAAGAGTCCCTGTGGGTTTTAAAATTCGCCTGCCTATTGAAGTCAATGGCGGTTCGCCCGGTCCGCCCGTTTGCGAACATTTCCAGAAATTTGCGTTCGCCGCTCGCGAACGGAAAATTTTATGTTCGCGACATCTCTACATATGACTACCTGAAGCAACAAGCTATACATTTTCAAATGAGTCACTGTGTTTTTTACCCTACAAGATGCACTTAGGTTTTAACAAAGAAAAATAAGAGAAAAAAAATATTTTTCATCTGATCTGCGGTCTTTTTTTATTATTTTTCATTAGCAGAGAAAAAAAATATATATATATATTTTCATCAGACCTCAGATCAGACTCCTAAATTAGATCCCCAATCCTCATTTGACCTAAAATAAGATCCCCAAACCACATTAGACCTCCTAATCCAAAATAAGACCCGGATCAGACAACACAAATCAGACTCCCAGTGTTGGACCCTCAGTGCTCAGATACCCCCCCATGCTCATATCTCCCTCCTTTTCAGATCTGACCCTCATGCTCAGACCTGACCAACCCATTCTCAAACAAGACCTCTCCTTGCTCAGATCTGCCCCCCAGCTCAGATCTGACCCCCTATGCTCAGATCAGACCCCCATTGCCCAGATCATGACCCCTCATGCTTAGATCAGACCCCATGCTCAGTTCTATAATTAAAAAAATTATATTCCCTCTCCTGATCAGGCACTGGGCTCCTGCTCAGGCACCTGCTATTCTGCAGGTCTGACATGCTCTCCACTGTGACCTGATGAGAACAACGTCAAGTCATAGTGCGTGTCTCCACGTAGTACGTTCTCACACTGTGTGCATCAGGATGTAGTGGAGAGTGAACTGGAGCTGCAAAGTAGCAACAGTGCCCGATGAGGAAATTAGATCTGAGCATGGGGTGGAGAGTGAGCCGGCCTGACTGCTTCCCGGCTCCACAGCTAGAGCCGCACTTGAAGAAGCAAAGAGCCGCATGCGGCTCAAGAGCCACGGGTTGGCCACCCCTGATCTAGGCTGTCAGGAACAAGCTGTTAGGAGGTGTTGGAAGCAGTGGTTATGTGACGGCTTGTACACAGAGCAAACAGGCTCCAGGCCCAGACAGACTATTAGTAGAGAGAATAATTTCATCTACTGACAAGCATAAGCAGCTCCCACAGTTTCGTTGTCCACCTTCCAGACACAGTTGGCACCTTTATTACACATCTCTGACTCTGGCCAGACCATTTCCAGGTGCACAGCAGACGGAAGTTTGATGCCACAACCCCTATTATGTGTCCTTCCGTTAACAGCTAGCCACTTAAATCGGTGAAAAATCCAGCAAGCCGCCAATATGTTGCGAATATTAATCTTCTTTATTGCTCAGTAGAGTAGATTATTTCAAAATAACGCAATTCGGCATATAGCCTTCATTAACAGATACATCTCAAATTCACAGTGACTTATATATACACATCAATTAAGCAAAGTGACATCATCCACCCCCTTATGGGCGGGAACAAAAATAAACTATAGCTTCACTAAACTATGGTTTCACTATAGCGTGGGAACACACATAACAGAAGATTTTCACAATATCGAAAAAAGCTGATCAGCGATTCGATAATGTCTACAATAAAGGAAAATAAAGGAATTATTAGAATCAAGCAGTACGAAAACATAAACATAGTCTCATAACCTTACAACCTCGTAATCGCTATTATGACCTCTGGGATACAATGTATCAAGCGTATGTATCCAAAATGCCTCTCTACAAAGTAAAAGTTTTTTTTATATCGCTTCCTCTCCTTGGTCTCACAACTTGCTCCAAAACCTGAAACCTTAACTGAGATATAGAATGTTTACATTTATCAAAGTGGTAAGGCAGTGGTCGGCAAACTGCGGCTCGCGAGCCACAAGCGGCTCTTTAGCCCCTTGAATGCGGCTCTTACAGGGGCCCCCCAGGGCCGGCCTGCAATACTAGCGCTGCTAAGTTTTCTAACTGCTAAGCGCAGCTGTGCATGGAGTTATGGAAAAGAGGGGGGCCCCACCGCCAGCGGCCGCTCTGAGCCCCACTCTGCCTGCCTCTTTAAGAGACTTGAGCGGTGGCTGTGAGTGAGGCTGCCGCACAGGCAGGCACGTCTTCGTGTCTGTCAGACGTTGCTACAGCTCTGCCCCCAGAGCAGAGAAGAAGAAGGAGCGAGCCACGCCAGCGGCAGCCAGCAACAGCCCAGATTCTGCCAAGGAAGGCCCGCGGCCCACCGCCCACACAAAGAAGAATCTTCTGAGACTGTGACAGGAGGCAGGTAGGTAGGTTGATTAATTATAGCAACTTAGTTACTGGATCCCATTCCCATCATCTCACCCGTCCCAGTAGTGCCAGCCAGTGTACTAGCTCGCCCTGGTACTGTTTTTTGGACTGGTCACTAGAGAAATGTGCATTGGATTGAAGGGGGGGAGCCATGAGAGAGATGTCTGTGCATGGGCTGGCACTGGCACTGCTGGAGAAATGTGCCATGGGGCCGCGGCCACCCTGGTTCTGTTTGGACTGGGGAAATGTGCATTGGGGGGGCTTTAGTGTTTTTCGCCCCAGGGCCCCATTTCACCTAGCAAAGCTGGAGAGGGCGTGTACATCTCATATCACCTATATTTCCTCCAACTATTAGGAGCCTCCTCCTTCCAAACATCGGAACGTGCTGTGTCACAACAGGAAGTGCTGAGGGTAGTGAAAGTTCCCGGGTAGGGAAAAAATTTGGCTCTTAAAAGAAATTTCAATTGCGGTTTTGTTGATATTTGGCTCAGTTGACTAAAAAGTTTGCCCACCACTGTGGTAAGGCAATGGTAGTAATATGAGGTTGTAAGGTTATGAGACTATGTGTATGTTTTCGTACTGCTTGATTCTAATAATTTATTTCTTTTCCTTTATTGTAGACATTATCGACTCGCTGATCTGCTATTTTCGATATTGTGAAAATCTTCTGGTATGTGTGTTCCCATCCTATAGTCAAACCAAGAAATCGGTTCGTTTATTTTTTGTTCTTGCCCATAAGGGGGTGGATGATGTCACTTTGCTTAATTGAGCTGTATATATAAGAGTCACTGTGAATTTGAGATGTATCTGTTGATGAAGGCTTTATGCCGAAACGTGTTATTTTGAAATAATCTACTCTACTGAGCAATAAAGAAGATTAATATTTGCAACATATTGGCGGCTTGCTGGATTTTTCACCGATTTTACGTGGAGCACGCTCCTTCCGAGCAACGCCAGGTAACTAGCAGGTGCTGGCTATATTCAATTTGATTTGTGTTGGTGAGCACGAGCACAGCTATGAATGCAGATGACGACTGCACCATCAATATTGAGCTTCGATGATACTGAGGCTGATAGGATTCTATCACAAGTGACACTTTCGACCGAATATTTGAATATTCCTTCATACGAATATAATAAGAGGGATTGGGAGAGAGAGCTTCCGAGGTTAACCTCCTATGAACTGCATGCTAGCACGTTAGCGGAATATTGCAGCTCGAATAAAATACCTAGAGGATTACGGGTGCATTTACGCCCGACTTTCTTCCCTGAGGACACCGAATATCGAAGTGATTTCGAAAAAAATCATTAATAAGTGTTCAAGAGACTTGATGTTATTAACTATCGAGAGGATCCAGAAATCGATAGTAGAGATCAAGGAGCAAACATCGAGCACGGAACAGCAACTTCAGGATTCGTTGATGTCAGACGAATTTACGAAATTAAATGAAGCTGTAGATTTACATATAGCTACATATAAAAAGGAAACCAAAGGAAAAAAGCGAATCAAGTTTCTTTGAGACAATGAAGATTATATCCAAAACAAAGTATACAGATGGCAGGATACCTCATTTCAGCAGCGATCTGGATACAGGAGATTTGGAAAGCAAAGTCCTTATGTGTCCAGCTCTGGGAGCGAGTCAGCTGGCTCACAAGAATCCCAGCCTTTTTTTCGGAGAGGCGGCCGGCGCCCGCAAGGAGGAGGCGGGGGGGCGCAAACACCGGCGGAACATCTACAGCGGGACCAGCCCGGCTGTACAGACCCGCTCCCAGGTAAGAAAGAATCGCTAGCGATTAATCTGTCTTCTCGAGATCTCGACCCTGACCAGATTGTGGCATTACAAAAGGGTTTTAACATTTAGTCCGATGACTGGGTTGGAAAGTTTTCAGATGGATATCGATCTCCAGCAATTTTTTCGAAAGATCAGGTAGAAGGACAATTATGTCTGCAATATCTTGGCCTTAAAGTGAAAAGTATATTCATGCCGCCCAGGACATATCATCCTGTGGAAACGTATATACAATTTGTTTCCAAAAAAATAGAGACATATTTACGGTCTGTGAAACAAGGGGGTTTGTACATGTGTCATAATGTTACTCTTAAAGAAATGGCAGCTATTAAAATGTTAATGGAGGATACGTCCTTGGTCATTAAGCCGCTGATAAAGGGGGCTCCATAGTGATCATGGCCAAGAGAAATTATATTCGGAAGGTGATGCGTCAATTGTCTGAGATTAATACTTATGTATGCCTGCAACATGACCCGGTCTTTTCTATCAAGGACAAGATAATGGAAATGGTAAACCATTATGGTGCAAAAGGTGTAATTGATGAGCAGTTGCGGAGATATTTGGTTAAACAATCACCTATTACACCAGTACTCTATATATTGCCTAAGGTCCATAAGACGCTTGTGGATCCCCCCGGCCGTCCAATAGTGGCCCCGGTGGATTTGATGTCCCCCTTATCTATTACCCTGGAAAAGGTCTTAACACCCTTGATAAAAAATACTCGGTCGTTCTTGTTGGATACGACGCAATTTTTGATAAAAAATTACGGACCTGCATTCCATTCCGGTGGATAGTTGGCACTGTGACAATTGATGTGGTGAGTCTCTACACATCAATTGATCATGAGAAAGGGATTCAGGCGGTGGCTGATATATTATTAACTAGTGACTACCCATCATACAACAGGAATTCTTTTTGCATATGCTACGTTTGGTGTTGTATAACAATTACTTTATGTTTGAAGATGTATATTATTCGCAGCGACGGGGAACCGTGTTGGGATCGAACGTGGCCCCGCCCTACGCAAATGCGTTTGTCAGCTTTTGAGGAGTCCTTTGTTTATAGTTATATGTATTATCAAGAAAACAAACTTATTTGGAAAAGATTTATAGACAATATTTTTTGCGTGTGGGCGGGGCCACGTGAGATCCTATCCGAGTTCTTTGAATATTTGAACAGGGTCTGTGATGGTCTCAGATTTACTATTACCTGTGATAAGCATAAGGTGAGCTTTTTGGATACTGTGTTAATGAAGGATGAGTATGGCCGTCTCTCAACTGATTTTTTCATGAAAGAGACGGACAGGAACAGAATTTTACATTTTACTAGTGCACACCCACCCTTGCTGAAAAAAGCAATACCAAAGTCACAGTTTCAGAGAATAAAAAGAATTGTTCCTGACCCACTTATGCGGGACCACAGATTGCAGGAAATGATGGTTAGATTTAGTGAAAGGGGGCTCCCAAGGTCTATTTTAGAGGAAGCTAGAACTACTTCCCCATCTAGGGATATTCGAGAGAACAACAACGCATAGCGTTTATACATAAATATCAGCCCTATAATGCAAGCATAGATGATGTGGTTAGGAAACATTGGAGTATTTTAACTAAAGCGTACCCAGATGTGGACGAATTTAAAAATCCACCATTGATTTGTAATGAAAAGAACCCCATCCTGAGAGATAAATTAGTCCATTCAGACTTAGGGAGTAAAGGAAACATTGAGACAGAGCACATTGAGGACAATAAAGAAAGTCACATTTCCGTGCCTGCATTGTCTTCAATGTTCTCATATTATTAAGGGTTCTGAGGTATATCATCCTCACACAGGAAAGGCCTTTAAGATTGAAGTTTTTTTCACTTGTAAGTCAAAAAATGTGATCTATTTGATCAAATGTCCATGTGGGCTTGCGTATGTGGGCGAAACTATGCAAACGGTGAGGGACAGGATATGCAAGCATAAGTCCACAATTAGGACAAAAAATGTGTTACTACCGTTGCCTTACCACTTTGATAAATGTAAACATTCTATATCTCAGCTAAGGTTTCAGGTTTTGGAGCAAATTGTGAGACCATGGAGAGGAGGCGATATAAAAAATCTTTTACTTCGTAGAGAGGCATTTTGGATACATACGCTTGATACATTGTATCCCAGAGGTCTTAATCGCGATTATGAGGTTGTAAGGTTATGAGGCTGTGTATGTTTTCGTACTGCTTGATTCTAATATTTTTTTTCCTTTATTGTAGACATTATCGACTTGCTGATCTGCTATTTTCGATATTGTGAAAATCTTCTGTTGTGTGTTCCCATGCCATAGGGAAACCAAGAAATCGGTTGGTTTATTTTTGTTCCCGCCCATAAGGAGGTGGATGATGTCACTTTGCTTAATTGATGTGTATATATATAAGAGTCACTGTGAATTTGAGATGTATCTGTTGATAAAGGCTATATGCCGAATTGCATTATTTTGAAATAATCTACTCTACTGAGCAATAAAGAAGATTAATATTCGCAACATATTGGCGGCTTGCTCGATTTTTCACCGATTTAAGTGGAGCACGCTTCTTCCGGGCAACGCCAGGTGACTAGCAGGTGCTGGCTATAATCGATTTAATCAGCTAGCCACTGTCTCCTGCATTTGCAGTGGTGTTGTGAACGAGAAACCTGGACTGCTACAGACTGGAACTCTACCGTCTTTAGTGATATCTGCTTTTGTGATGCACTGTGGTATTTGGTTGGGGTTGTATAATGTGCCATAATATGGTATTGCTAGCCCTGGCTTCCATCAATTTTGACCCAACTATTTTTTCTTGAGCCACTTTAAGTTCCCAATCCGTCCTTGCATGGCAGGGCTTCCAACTGGCATTTTTCAGCAGGATAATGTTCGCTCACACACAGCAGGATTTCCCAGAAATTTTTCTGCCAGACTACAACACTTCCTTGGCTTGCATTTATGGGACCAGCCAGGATACTAACTTCAGCATTCTACAACCATGCAGGGTCTACAGGTCCATCTGTAACATCTGGGGGCAAATGTGCCACAGGATAATATATAAAACTTGTATGTCTCCATTCCCAACTGTATCTCATATCCAGGCTAGAGATCCAGCAGGGTCCTAGAGCGTCCTTTAAATTGTGCAGTTTTCCCCAATAAACTTCCTTTTGCTCTAATATTGTAATCACTTACGTATATCATCATTACATTCACACATAGAAAGTTTAATTTCATTCCAACAAATCCTTCTTGGTGAACTAAAACTAAAGGTCTTTGTCACAATCCAGTAGCTAATGTTAATGAGTAGAGATGCGCAAATCGAAGTTTACAAAGTGGAATTCGATCCAAATTTCAGGAAAAAATCAATTCGCACAAAATCCGAATTTCCTCACGCTTCGTGGTAACAAATCAGATTCTTTCCTAAAAGGGCTGCTGCATGTGTTAGGACATGGAGCAAAGAACTCTGGGAACGAGGGATCACCCACAATGCCATGCATGCAGCCAATCAGGAGCCAGACAGCCCTGTGATGTCACAGCCCTATAAATAGTCTCAGCCATCTTGGATTCAGACATTTTCCAGTGTACTTAGTGCAGGGAGAGACTTCAGCAGGTGGTAGGGACAGTGGTAGAAAAGACTTTAAAACTTTCATTTTGCTGTATAGAAGTTCAGAGAAAGGATAGGGAGGAATCATTCCACAGTATTGAAGCAGAACAGGGTTCAGTAGGGGAGTTTACAGCCTGGGTAATAGGAACAATCCTATTACACCTTGCTGCACTGACTGCGGATCCAAATTGCCATTATACAGCTCTGTAATTCCAGCAAACCGTTCTTGTTATTGAGGTGCAAGTGCTGTTTGATACAACCATTTTCAGGGTTTATTACACCTGTAGTATTTATACATCTTATTTGCCCTTATGCAGTGCTGTTTTATGTTCTATAGCGTGTGGAGCTGTAACTTAAGTCAGGGACAATACATGTCCTTTACAGCCAACTGGGTGAATGTGGTTCCTGCACAGCCACACCAGCAAATTGGCCAGGTGACACCGCTTCCACCTCTACGTTCTAACGTCGTTGGTCCTGCGACAATGTCCGCCTTTGCCTCCTCATCCTCCACCGTGTCCTCAGCCTCCACTGCAGGGACAATTCACAGTTCCCCTCCAGCATACCACATGTGCAGGGCACGGCAGTGTCACGCTGTTCTGCACCTTGTTTACCTGGGGGAACGAAGTCATACAGGGGAGGAACTGCTCCGTGTCCTTCATCAAGAAATCGTATCCTGGCTTTCTCCGCTACAACTCAAAAAAGGCACCATGGTGACTGACAATGGGAAGTACATGTTGTCGTTTCTGCATCAAGCAGGGCGGAGCCAAGCGCCCTGCATGGCACACGAGTTCAATCTGGTTGTCAAGTGGTTCCTGAACAGTGATGGCCAGTTCGCAGTGTTCGCCGACGAATACATGCAATCTGCTATCTTCACTCACGATGCAGTCCGGCGATGCAGAGGTAAGTCCTTACCTGTGCCTGCGCTGCGAGCCGGTCTGAAACACATGCAGTCAACAGGAGCAGGCAGTTCTGAGAACAGCCCGATGACGTCTGTTCTCGGATTTGCCTGCTCCCGGTGACAGCATGTGTTTCAGACCAGCTCGCGGCGCAGGTACAGGCAAGGACTTACCTCTGCATCGCCGGAATTGTGAGTGAAGATGGCAGATCGCATGTGTTCGACGGCGAACACTGCGAACTGGCCATCACTGTTCCTGAAGTCTTCCACCCATCTGCAAGACATCCTAAAAATGGCCAGGAAACTTTGCATGCACTTCAGCCACTTGTACACCGCAAAGCACACCCTCCTCGAGCTGCAGCAGCAGCGGCAGAACGGCATCCCCCAACATAGGCTGATATGCGACGTTTCCACCTTTTGGAATTCCACCCTCTATATGTTGGACCGACTATACAAACAGAGAAAGGCCATAAACGATTTCTTGATGATCCATGCGGACAGGAGTACTCCCCTGTGTAACTTCGATGTTAGCCAGTGGCAGCTCATGCATGACACCTGCCGTTTTCTCAGGCCCTTTGAGATGGCCACGTTATATGTCAGTCACCAGGACTACGGCATGAACAACGTCATTCCACTGCTTCATGTCCTGGAACAGATGCTGGTAAATCTGGCTGGTCAGGGGACTGGAGACGTGAAGCCTAAATCTCATGGCCACATGAGCCCATGGGGGCTGAACTGGAGGAGGAGCTGGAGATTGAAGCACAAGCAATGTATAGCAAAATCGGTGGTTTTTATACACAGGTGACAGGAGAGGAAGAGCAGGAGCAGCCAGTACATGAAGATGAGGCAGAGGACTCAGATACACCGTGGCAGTATGCAGTGGAGATAAGGGCAGTTAGTCCCTCCAAGTCACTTGCACAAATGGCCCGATGCATGCTCACTTGCTTGCCTAGTGACAGCCAAATTGTCACCATTCGTCAAAAAGATGACTTCTGACTCTTAAACTTGTTGGACCCTCGCTACCTGTCCAAAATGGGGGCCTTTTTTATACCCACTGAGAGGGAGGACAAACTGAACTACTATAGAGACATCCTATATAGTCAGTTGGCCACTGCCTATATGTATCATCGTCCATCCTCCCACTGGTCTGACCGGAGGGGCCCTCTGCGCTAATGTCCCTTTTGCCATTGCTGATGTGGCAGGGTGGTAGGAGCAGTTCCAGTTCCAGATTCCAGAAACTACTCACCGGCAGCAGCAGGTAGCCTGGAGCAGGACCTGAACCAGCAGGTGGTGGCATACTTGTATAGCACCCTCCAAACCCACATTGAAGATCCGCTAGACTACTGGGCAGCCAAACTGGATTTGTGGCCGCAATTGGCAGCGTTTGCCCTGGAAAAGCTGTCCTGCCTGCCCAGTAGTGTGACATCAGAGCGGGTGTTTAGTGCGGTGGGGGCCATAGTTACCCCAAAAAGAACTCACCTGTCCACCCAAAATGTGGAGAGACTAACCTTTGTCAAGATGAATCAGGCGTGGATCAGCCAGGATTTCCACCCACCAATGCCTGATGCATCAGACTAGATCATCTATGGTGCCACACCAATACTTTGACAAAAGAGACCGGTTTCTTCTGGCTACCTGTCTCAGCTACATTGCTGCCACCCATCTGATGCCAAGTGCTCCTTTATTCACCATCTTCCGCTGGTACTGGTATTGACACCCACCTCCCCACTCTGTCAACGGGTCACTCTGTGGTATGCTGATGCTGCTGCCACCTCCACATTATGTCACCTTGCCACTCTGTGGTCTTCTGATGCTTCTGCCACCTCCACACTATGTCACCTTGCCAATCTGTGGTCTACTGATGCTGCTGCCACCTCCACACTGTCATTGTGCCACCCTGTGGCCTCCTCCTGATGCTACTGCCGCCACCTCCATACTCTGTCATTGTGCCACTCTTTGGCCTCCTGATGCTGCTGCCACCTCCATATTATCATTTTGCCACTCTGTGGCCTCCTCCTGATGCTGCTGCTGCCGCAACCTCCACCCTGTCATTGTGCCACTCTGGCCTCCTGATTCTGCTGCCATCTCCACACTGTCATTGTGCCACCCTGTGTCCTCCTCCTGATGCTGCTGCCTCTGCCACCTCCACCCTCTGTCATTGTGCCACTCTGTGGCCTCCTGATGCTGCTGCCAACTCCACACTGTCATTGTGCCACCCTGTGGCCTCCTCCTGGTGCTGCTGCTGCCGCCACCTCCACACTCTGTCATTGTGCCACTCTGTGGCCTCCTGATGCTGCTGTTGCCACCTCCACACTGTCATTGTGCCACTCTGTGGCCTCCTCCTGATGCTACTTCGACCTTCAGACTCTGTCATTGGGCCACTCTGTGGTCTCCCTATGCTGTTCCCACCCTCCCCACTTTATGACTGGGCCACTATTTTGCCTTTCGGCCTGGCTGACATCATCATTTATTTGACCCTTCTTTTGATCTGTCAGAAGGAAAGAAAAATGAGACGCACAATGGATCCAGTCTATGTAACAGCTGTAAGGCCTGCATGACATGGTTCCTATTTTGCATTAGAATTGGCTTATGATTTGGTAGCCAAAAGCAGGAGTGGGTACAAAACATAGAAGACATGCAAATATACCTTTTACGTGTCATCTCTGTTTTGTATCCACTGCTGTTTTTTTTGGCTTGATCAATACTGATGGATTACTGACCAAATGCTGTCCAAGTGAAGGACAGGATCCATTTTTTTGTGGTTATTGTTCTGACGGATCAGAGGAAGGGCAAAATAATTGGTTAACTCAACACAAACCTCCTGCTGACTCCCTGTCCACTCTGTCGGGGGGGCTCTACTTGTATAAGCGTTTAATAGAACAGGTTCTGTAGACATCTATGTGGAATCAGCTGCTGACGGTGTAAAAGGAGTGCGCTTCTTCTTGACGCTAACATTGACCTGTAAGGCTGAGTTCACACTTGAGTTATTTGGTCAGTTTTGGCCCCTTAACTGCCCAAAGAAGTGAAGCGCCTGTCATCTGCTTGTCATACTAACTCACAGTATTGTTTCACTACCACAGCAGACTCCCTATGCGTGTTACTGCAAGGCACAGTGTTCTAAACCCCTATAAAGGCTCTCTGCAGGCAGGAAATAGACGTTTTTTTTAACGCAATTCACAGTGAAAAAATTCTGATCAAACCAATTTTTTTTTTAAGATTTTGCGAACCGGCTGAATCAAATTTTTGAGAAATTCGCTCATCTTTATTAATGAGTCTACAATTAGAAGGATACTGAATAACATTAATGTGTATGACATGATTACACAGAGAAAGCCGCTGCTCTCTAAAAAGAGCATTGCTGCCATCTGTAGTTTGCTAAAGATCACTAGGACAAACCAGAAGGCTATTAGAACAATGTTTTGTCGACAGATGAGACCAAGATTTTGTTTGGACTTGTTTTGCTGTATCTAGGCCAGGATGGCCTGCCATCATTGCTGGAACAATGTATTCTCAATTATACCAGCAAATCAGGACATCTATCCATGAGCTGACTCTCAAGATAACATAGGTCATGCAGCAAGACAACAAACCTAAGCACACAAGTCTTTATACCAAAGAATGGTTAAAGAAGAATAACTAATTAAAGTTTTAGAATGTCAAAGTCCTGACTTTAAAGGGGGTATCTGGGAATGAAGAAAATGATAATACTTAAATATTACTTTATTATAAATAAATTCCCAAATATCTTGAATTTTTTATAATGGCTTGTTTTGTCTAGGGAGCAATCATTAAGAGAAATAAAATGACCGCTGTCCTATTAGTACACGCAAAGCCTGTCCTAACACAAAGCAGGACAAGTTACTTCACAACACTGAGCTAAAGAGCTGCCTCATCATCCTCTCTGCTCTGCTTGTCAGGGATTATGATCCTGAATACAGCTGATCAGATCTTTAGCTGAATCTCTGTAGGAATGGAGACATGAATTACAGTACTCCATTCCGACAGGGGATGTGACTAATAAGCAGCAGCTCCTATGTGCAGTCTCCATTACCACAGCCCCACATTATCTCAGTCTATCCTGTCCATCCTCTCTGTACTTCATGTCTCATCATGAACTCCATTTCCACACAGAGATTCAGCTTAAGTTCTTCTATGCCGTATTCAGGATCATAATCCCTGACAGTGTAGCTCAGTGTTGTAAAGTCCTCCTGTGTGATTAGGACATGTTTTGTGTTTACTAGGACGGTGGCCATTTTATTTCTCTTATTGATTGCTCCCGAGACAAAACAAGCCATTATATCTAATGAAAGGTATTTAGGAAAATATTTATAATCATGTAATATTTAAGTATTTTCATTTTCTTAATTCCCAGAGAACCCCTTTAAGGTAATAGAAATGTTTTGGAAGGACCTGAAGCAATCAGTTGATGGGAGGAAACCCACCATCATAACAAAGTTGAAGTTGTTTTGTATGAAGAACTGGGCTAAAAGTCTTCCAAGATGATGTTCCAGTTACCGGAAAAATTTAGTTGCAGTTATTGCTGCACAAGGGGGTCACACCAGGTACTGAAATCAGAGATTCATAACATACTTTTGCCAGTCACAAACATGTGATATTGAATCATTTTCCTCAAATTGACCAACTCTAATATTTTTGACTCATTGATTTGGTTATCTTTATCTACTTTTAGGACTTAAATTTATGCATAAATCTAGAAACTTGTGAAGGGTTCACTAACTTTCAAGCCCCACTATATTTTACCAAACCTACATGGTAAAATGTTACATTGTCTTCTTATATAATGTCAGGACCTGAGTTCCCATGTTCAGATACCAAGTTTAAAATGCAGAACGGCGTCTATATGAAAGAATGAAAAATAAAAAGCCTTGATAAGTACCTCCTACCTCTGTTTTAAATGATTTATTTTGTTCAAAGGATATTTTGTGTGGTCACCACCTCTTCTGGCACTAGGCCCTGAATCCCGTTCCCTCTGCAATTGAATTATGTTTCTGCCTTTCCTTTGTGAACTTTCAATTGTTGTCTAGAGAAATCTCTGAGACCACATTAAAAAAAAAGAAAAGAAAACCTCTTTCCAAGGTACACAAAGAAGAGCCTCCAGGGGCAGGGAGATAATTAATCTCACTTTGGCCTGGGTACTTTTAATTAAATGCCGCTGTATATTCTTTAAAACTAAATCAAAGGCACAGACGAGACTTTTTTTTTCAAAGCATGGCAAAGAAGGACAGTGAAAAATGAAAGAAAATGGCAAAAGGAAAAAAGAGATCTGTGTGAAATATTAAGTCTCTTTTCTGTTCGCTCGCGCTTCCTACAGTGATGGTTCGGCTACACGCAGTACTACTGGACGTGCTCATCATGTAGGTCATTTGAAGGTCATTTCTCTCTTGTGAATAAAGGTGTCGCGCAGTTCTGCTCAGAAAATACAGTGCTTCCGATCACATTAAGTCTTAATTATTTGCTTCATAACACTTATCTTTGGGGAGCCCAAGTTACTGATTTTCATGCTATTTCCTTTCATTAACACAAGTCACTGCTAATTTCCCCAAATCTGTAATACAAGAGTGCTTTTTAGTAGAACAGTCGTACTTCTAAAATGGTCATTGAACAACTTCCTTGTTTATGATGACACAGGGTGATACATATAAGTAGGGTGGTGGTAGCCCACCTGCCCATAGGCATTCTTGGTAGCACAATCATGTTACTGCGGTCTCCCTTGTGACATATAATGTGTACATGGGTGTTTCAGGGAGACAGCATGACGGCTCAGTGGTTTGCACTGTTGACTTGCAGCGGAGTTGGAGTCCTGATTTTGGATCCCATCAAGGACAAAATCTGCATGGAGATTGTATGTTCTCCCAATGTTTGCGTGAGTTTTCTCTTGGTACTCAAATTTTCTCCAAAAACATACTGGTACTTTAGGTTAATTGGCATTCTATGAAAAAAGCTGTCTAAGGTAGGGAAATTAGATTGTTAGACACATTTTGAACAAGGACTGGTTGAGGGATGAGGATCTTTGTACAACACTCTGGAATATATTGGTGCTATATAAGCAACTTAAATAGATAATGATAAATATAGGTCTATCATTGTTGCTGTCACATCCCAGATATGTGGATTCTCTGAGCCCTAATTCGTTTGACACTGGCTAGCCCAGGGTGCAAAGTCTAAGGGATCCTCTGGTCTTCACGCTCAATTGAAAACACCTGACCTTGTTGGGATTCAGTGGCAAATACTAATAGTCACTAAGTTGCAATTCAAGCATATATCCAGTTCAGTAGTTCATATTCACCGGCCACAGTTGATCCAGAAGAAACAAACATAACCATGTAAGAAAAAGTTCCACTATTCTTAAAAGGGTTATCCCACGAAGAATATTCTTAAATCCAGCTAATAATTCTAAACACTTTTTTAAACACTTTTTAAATGTTTTAGTTATATTGTTTATAATTATGTGTTGGACTAATTATGGGGCACTTTTTCATGTGGCAACCTCTTTAAGAGGAACAAATTCACAAATAGACAGACCGACTTATTTCATTGTTTTATTAATACCACTGAATCTCAATCATTTCTTACAGGCTATGTACCTTTGCAGCCATTTTTCAGCAAACATTTTCGTAATAGACTTTAATTGGATTCTACAGCTGCCACATTTCTCACTATGCAACAGCTGCAGAAAGCTGTTCTGTGATAAATCTGTCAGACTGGCCATTTGAGGGCTCGTCCTCCTATATCCCTCTGATATCTGTAGAACAGTCATCTAATGTGATTTATGCCTAAATTTCAACCTTGTTTTGGTCATAAATCAGTCTGATGGATTTATAACAGGACAACTTGCTGTATCTGATATATAGTATGCACTATTAATAATTATTAATATTAACTATTATTAATAAAAAAAACTATTACAAAACGTAATTGCTAACCAAAATACATGCAAATCAGTCATTTAAAAATTGCTTTGAAGCTTCCCCTAGCCTTTCATATTTGTGCTTTTTTTTCTAATCCTATTTTACCTTGATTACCTCTATAATACAAAAATGAATTACAAGTTAATCCATCCATTCTCATCTAGAGAAAAATGGTAGTAGCATACATAAGAAATAAGTGCTCCGTGGCAAAGATAAAAATTAGACTTCTTTCAGATTCTGCTTGACACCACCACACTCCAGATCTCCCAGAACAGAAGAACCAGGTACCCCCATCTCTTTTTCCTAACTTGAGTACATATTCCAAATTTGCTAACAATTGGAGACCACCTTCCTGTGGAGGTTCTCATCTCCTGTTAAGACGTGGATGAGGCCAATGTGGACTGACTCTGTCATACATATGCCCTCGAAAACTAGGCTAGCAAGAAAAATTTGTCAATTTCTTCAAACTATTGGGATTTATAAAGTGAAAAAAATGAGAGGGCAAATTTTAGTTTTTTTCGAAGAAATGGCAGATGCCTATTGAGTGCTCTTCGGTACTGATGGTACCTACTTAGCTGACAAAGAGACAAGCTAACATCTGTAAATCTGAAATGTTGGCAACTTTTACTTCCATCTTAAATCCATGTATATTCATTTATAGACAAGTGGTGTTCTTTAAGGATTTGGAACAGAAGGTACCTGGATAACAAGACAAGAAAACTTTACTTGGAAAAAAAAAATGTTTATATTCTGAGACATGTCTCAGACATCCTCAGTTTTACTCTGGGCCTGATCATCTGCCCATTAAAGTTGTTTCTCTTGGTTATATTTATCTCAGCTTGACGCAAACACCTTCTGTGTCACGGCACCAGGTATATACGTCTGCTCGCAGAAGATAGCAAGCAGCCGGGGGCTTCCTCATAATTAGTAGAGAAGTCATCCTGTTTATTTAGTTTGTATGTGTACTATGCAGCCCCCTCCTTCCAGCTATATCTATCTAATAACTGTTCTGTGGAAACACTCATTCATCATACACAGGGAATATCTGACAAACCGGATGAAAAAAATTTAGAAAACAGATTGTTGAGGTAGGCGCTCCCTGCGGAGATACTTCAGCGTTATCTGTGCGCAGGAGCGAGTTGTAAGGGTGTGCGATGAGAGGGAAGAGAAGAAGTGACAGCAGGAAGCTGAAATTCTGCTCTCTCACCATCTTCGTCTCTGAAAAGTTTTTCATTTGCTGAGATTTTTCCTATGTGGATTGTCTGAAGAGGCCCCAGTTGCAACTTGTTAAGAAATAACTACGCAATAGTTTCACAATGTGCATTAGCCAAAAAAAAGAAGAGCACTTTAAGGTTTCAAGAAGTAGAATGGAGCAGGCCCAAAACCTCAAAGTACTCTGATATGTCTGTGCTCCACCAGAAGAAGGTTTAATGACTTTCAGAAGAACTAAAAAAGGAATCTGTGAATCACAGGTAACAAGATGCTGAGTATCAAAAAGCTGATAACTGCTCAATTATTTAATACCTTGTAATTCAGACGGAGGAAGAGAACAGCTGTTTGTGTTTGTGTTTGAGATTCCTGAGGCAGTTCTGAAAAATAACAGTGGGAGACAGTAAAACTGATTCATCAAATTCACCCCTTGTGTCAGTGCACAGGGGAGATCCTCAATAAGTAGCAAGTATCAGAAATATGGACCCAGAGGATTCGAAAGACAAAGCTTTCTGTTAGAAAAGCCTTTACTACATCTACTTTATAGTTATGAGAAACCCAACATATTTGGATTGTAAATTGGTGGTCACCTACAGATGTGTCTTTCCTTACCTTCCCTGCAATCTCAACATATATTCTTCCTTACCTTTCTTCTTGGCTGAAGGTTTCCCAAGTAGAAAAAAAAAAAAAACATTTTCGTTACAGCGCAAACATGGTTTTTTTTTTCCAATGCTAGACATCTTGCACCATTCATCTAGGGATATCTCAAACCAAGAGAGAAGGTAAGGAAGGACACACGTTAAGAAAAGAGGAACAGTAAGGATGGACACATGTCTAGAAAAGAGGAAAAGAAGGGGAAGACGCATCATTGCTATTTTAATCCCAGCTGTCAAGCCCCCACCACCAAAAATGAGAACTCTGTGTTGGAATTAGGAAGGTCTCAATGTTCAGGTCTCTGCATCTTCGGGCAAATTGGATTATGTTGGCTTATACTGCTTGCAGCTCTTCAGCAGTGATGCTGTGGATAGTGTCTGTGATGTTTTCTTGAGTTTATCCAGGGTATGTGGATTGTTAGTAGACACTTTTTGTCTGGGGAATGTGGTGGCCACAACCCCTCGCTCACAGTTCTCTTCTCAGTAAACAGTTCATGAACCCGTGCCAGTGAGTTTTGAGTTTTGTGAGGTGCCGCATGTTGCCCTATCTTGTTGGAAAAAGCAGGACATTTTTTCTTCTGCAGCATCACAAGCAGTATCAGTCAACATAATCCGACGTGCCAAAAGATTCATAGACCTAAACAGTGACCACTTTCAGCATCTTTTGTGACTTTGTTCGTTCATCTTGTCATACTATCGCTGGAGGCCATCCTATATATTAATACACAAAGTATATGTATTGTGTGTGTGTATTTATTTTATGCACTTCTATAGCTCTACTATATTCTGCAGCACTTTACAGACATGAGCATCCAACTGTCCCCAATGGGGCTCACAATCCAAGGTCCTTATCAGTATGTCTTTGGAGTGTGGGAGGGAACCAGAGAACCCGGAGGAAACCCACGCAAACACGGGGAGAACAGACAAACTCTAGGCAGATGTCCTTGGACGGATTCGTACCTAGGACCCCAGCACTGCTGGCACCAGTGCTAACTACTGAGCCACCATGCTGTATGTCTCTCTCTCTCTATATATATATATATATATATATATATATATTTGTGGTCGAGGCTAAATACGAGACTAGGGCAGAGTGCCTGCCTGGAACCTAAACCGGCTGGGGTGTGCCTGGAGCCGGGTATGAGAGTAGCCTAAAAGGGGGCTACCCCAAGGAAGACCCTTGAAATGAAGGGAATGGGTGGGTGGGACAAAGAACCGGAACGCCCACTGTGATGAGGTAAGTGGGGGTTTAAGAAGGCTCAAGCCCCTCCCACAAATGCAGGCTGAACTTCAGCCTTACCAACTTGTGGTCGAGGCTAAATACGAGACTAGGGCAGAGTGCCTGCCTGGAACCTAAACCGGCTGGGGTGTGCCTGGAGCCGGGTATGAGAGTAGCCTAAAAGGGTCAAAAATGACAACAATAGTTAAGGTGTAAGACTTTATTACCTTATAACACCAAAGACCGAAAAGCCAGCGAAATCTCCACCTGCGGGTTAGGTATGTACCTGGCGAAGCAAGACGAACGCCATCTCCCCATTTTCCGGATGACATGGGCGGGGACCCCCCGCCGGGAAGCCGCGGAGGCGGCACCAATGCGGAAGGAATGACCGGATATCGCTCCTGAGTCCAATCCCAAGCCAGCCGCCACCGTGCGGATGTGGCCGATGAATTGCGCCGTGGTGAGAGCTCCCTTCAGATGGGGTAGCAGAGGGCTGTGAGGTGGCTCCTCCCGGAGTGCGAGGATGAGCCGGTCAAATACCTGTATCGGACACCATTCATTGCTAGTGGGAAAGAACTGGACCTCCACCGGGGGGCCAGTTTGACTGGTTTTGGTGGTAATTATCTTCAGCGCGTAACGGTCAATCCCCCTCACCAGCTGCTCTTTGTGCAGGCTGCACCGTCCCGCCGAACCGCACGTGAACTCGCCCGGCCTAAGGAAGCCATAAAATGCTAAGTACATGGCAGCTTTGATGACCAAGCTGGGAAAGGGCCCAAAAGGAGCACCATCCAGGGCTGAAGATAATTTCCGGAACATTTCCCCCGTGATGCCCTGTCTGCGGGACGGGGCATTGGGACCACCCTTCTGGACCCCTCGCAAGGTGGCCTTGACCGCATGTGCAGAAAGAATGGACCCGCCCCCCGGATTGCGGAGCATGGTGTGGTGTTGCACGCCCGCTAGGTACAACTTAATGGTGTTTTGGAGAGGTGTAACTGGTGGTGACAATGGGCGATGAAGGCCATGACGTAGGGAATGTCTTCCAGGCCAGCCTGCGGGTGCAGGCGTGAGAACTCCTGGAAGGTTCTTAGGCCTGAAAGGTAGTTCCTGGCCGTGTTGGGGGCAAGGGACTGCTGCGCCAGGTCCCTTGCTGACGCGATGAGTATGCTTAGTCCATTGTCAGGGAACTGAAGGGCGGGGTGGGAAATCTGCGTGGCTCGGCCTCCGGCATTACCTGGAAGAAAAGTTCGAAATTAAATCTGGACAGCGCGTCGGCTGCTATATTCTTCTCCCCCGGGATGTGGCTACAATGCACGTGGAAGTTATGTGACAGGGCCAGCCAAACCAGCTGGCGCAACAGCGCCATGATTTTGGGGGACTTGGCCCTGCCCTTGGCCAATATGTCGACCAAGGCCTGGTTATCTGTCATAAACATCACTGGCAAGTTGGCCCAGAGGTGGCCCCAAGCCTGAGCTGCTGCCACAATGGGGTATAACTCCAACAAAGAGGAGGTGCGGATGGATTCAGCCTCCTCTAAGATGGCGCTGGGCCAACGATCTGCTAGCCACTGGGAACCCCAAATGGCAGCGTAGCCGCAAGATGCCGCTGCGTCTGAAAAAATAGTCGGGCAGGAGGAAGACCAAGGTGACACGAAAAAGGAGACACCGTTCCACCGGGACAGGAACAACTCCCACATAGCCAGGTCCGCCATGGCCTGGCCGTCCAAACGGATGACGCTGTCCTGTTCGGGTGCCGAGGGAAGAAGCTGGAGTAGCCCTGACACGAAGGTTCTCCCTTGGGGCATAATCCTGGAGGCAAAGTTGAGCCGCCCCAGAAGAGACTGCAACTCGACTCTAGTGAGGCATCCCGTTGCTGCCGCATGGGAAATGACCTCCCGACACTGAGCGAGTTTCTCCTCTGGTAGGCTGGCTTGCAACAGAACCGAATCCAGGATGATGCCCAAGAATGATACCCTCGTGGCCGGACCCTCAGTCTTAGCCTCCGCGACCGGAACAGCCAGACTGGCAAACAATTCGAGGAGGACGGAAAGTATGCCGGACCCGCCCTGTGGATCCTCGACAACAAGAAAATCGTCAAGGTAATGAATGACCGACCGGAGGCCCCCGTGATGGATCAGGATCCAATGTAGCGCCTTGGCCAGCTGGTCGAATAACCACGGGCTACTCTTGGATCCAAACGTGAGCCTGTTGGCGAAAAAATACTGGCCGGCCCACTCAATACCGTAGAACTGCCATAACTGCGGCAGGATGGGAAGGAGTTTAAATGCATCTGCAATGTCAACTTTTGCCAGCCAAGCGCCCCTACCATGTGACAGGATGGCCTGGATGGCGTCGTCCACCGAGGAATACCGCATGGAAAATTCTTCTGAGGGGATCAGAGAATTGAGGCTTGGAACACCGGACACATGAGGGGCGGACAGATCATAAATTTATCTTTTTTTTTATTGGTGTTTTTCTTTGCTACCAGGCCGATGGGGTTAATGCGCCATGAGGAAAATGGAATGCGTGGGAATGGGCCTATGAGGAATCCCTTGGATACCTCCGACTGGAGCAATTCGCTAGTTGCTGGTGGGTCCAGGGTGGCGGACAGCAGATTCTTGCCCTCCCAGGGCACCTGTGGCAGAGCGATGAGCCCTGTGTGGAACCCCTTGCAGAAGCCTGCCAACAAGAACGCCACGAAGTTCTGATCGTGGTGGTCGCGAAGGAGTGCCGCCAAGAGGTCCACGTTGATGTCCGCTAGTCAGGAACCCTTGGAAAACTTCTTTGGGCAGGCGGACCGTGGGTGGGCCCTGAAGCACAGGGAGCAGACATGGAGCGATCGGCAGCTGGCATAAGAGCACCCCCCTGAATTAAAGTTATTGCAGACCTGGCTCTTCCCCAGGTAGACAATGGGTCTGCCGAGCTTGTCTGTGGAGGGGTTGGAAGGAAATGATCCAGAGGTCCCCGGGATGGGCCTGTCCTGAGACGGGTGCGCGGTATTGGGGCACCATTCAGAGGAGTGGAAAATCGACTGACATGTCGCACAGTTGGGAGCCCTGAGGCCAGCGAAGTGACGGCAGAAAAGCTCGGTGTCAATCAAGGACCAGCTGGTGACATACTGGAACTGGGCCAGGGCTGCCGCCGCCTTAGCTGCAAAGGAACGGTGGTAGTCATAGAAGGCCGACCCACCGTATTTGTGCCCCAAGTCAGTGACTAGGTACAAATAGCTGTCCAGCTCCTCTCTTCTCTCTGGCTGTGCGGTGCAAACGATGTCCCTGAAGAGGCTGAAGGCCAGGACAAATTCCAGGATGGACAACTTGCGGTTGAGCCGTGAATCCTTGGCCCGAAGGACCACCGACACATCACCACAGTTGATGACCCGGTTCTCGGGCACATCTTGAGCGGCAATGAGGATTGATGCCAAATTGACATCTTTCCCCGCCAGGATGTCTCTTTTAAGGTTGTCAGGGATGAAGTGAGAGGGGGACACCTGTGGAATGGGTCTTGGCGTACCTGTAGCCAGCCAGCCTGATGTAGATGGGGTCATCAGCGGAACGGGAGCCGGGGGTACCACGGGTGGCCGGGCTTCAAGCTCCGAAACTCTAGCCCGAACGTCCGCTACCGAGTCCACCAGGGAATTCAGGGTTGCCTGCAGCTGCACCAGGGACAACTGGATGGCCGACGCCTCCGGTTGCACGGCCGTGCTGCTAGGGCTGGTCATAAGCAGTTTATATAACTCTGCCTTTCTAGCGGTGGCCGGGTGTGGAATGCCCCTCCGGTTTAACTCGGCCAATAGCTTTGGGATGGTCCAGCTCCGAAGGGACGAGGGACCCGCTTGGCTTGATGCGATCGAGCCGGAGATGGAAAGGCCGTCCTCCATATCCGAGGCTCGAGACATGGCAGAGCAGCTAAAAAATATAAGGTATGACAAATAAAGGGAGAAAGGGAAGGGAGAGAGAAAAAAAAAACAAAAAAAAAAAACGAAGGTGATGACGTACTTGGAGGTTAAATTGGTGCACGACAGAGAGACACGCACCGGTAACGGAATTCGGAAGATGGTTCCGACGAACCTGGCCTATCCGAACAGACGAAGGTAATTAACGCATGGCTATGACTGGATTGGGCCCGAGGTGGTGCCAGCACGAACTTACCTGCACAGGACCGAAAAAGGAACGGAGAACTGGGAACAAAAACTCCTGTAAATAGAGCAACAGGCGAAACATTTGAAAGTGCAGAGGCCATGGGTGTCCCCCAACCTGCGAAACAAGGGGAACTGGTCAGGCTGGGGCCCACCCTAAGGCCAAGTGACCATCCGAGCGCATCGGATCGGACACCTGATGGCGGGGTTTTTTTTAACCATATGGCGGGTTTGTCTTCTTCCCTTTTTTTTTTTTTTTTTGCAGGCAGGTTTATAAATTTTTTTTTTTTTTTTTTTTTTTACCATATGGCGGGTTTCCAGTACCTAATTTCCCCTTTTTCTTTTTTTTTTTTGGCAGTTGATTAGCTATTGAATTCTATGGGGGTTTAATTTCTAACCTACTTATTCCTATGGCGGTTCGTATCATTACAGTTTATATATATATCGGGCTTGGTTGAAAAACGTTTGTTTTATATTTTTATTTATTGTTTATATTTTTTCCCTGCACTGATAGCAGGTTTAGAACAATCAAAGGCCGATCTGCCCAGGGCCCTGCCCTGTGGGCCAGGACCGTACAGACCCCAGGAGAACTGTCCCCTCTCTCTCTCTCTCCACCCCCCCTCTCTCTCTCCCCCCCCCCCCCCCCCCGGCCGGTCCGGCCGCTCGCGAGCCCGCGCTCCACGAGGAACGCAAGCCGACCCTGCAGCCAGGGAGACCAGCCGGGGGGGGGGGGGTGACGTCACCAGTGGCCCGGAAGTAGTGTCGGGGAGACGCCGGGGTGTGCAGACTCATCCCCGGTCCGCCCACCGTCGGAAGCCCGTGGAGCAGCCGGGTACCGGCATACTGGAAGGCCCGCCTCCGTGGGAAGAGGCGAGCCTGCCAGACAAACGAGCACCACCCCGGCATGGAAGTCGTGCCAGCCACCGGGTGCGCTCCCCCTCACCACGCCGCCAGGCAAACATGGAGATAGGCGGTGGAGGGGAGCCGGAAGCGCGTGCGTTCCACGCTGGAACGCACGCCTCCGTGCGCAGTGTCGGGGAAGAGGTGAGCCGGCCAGACAAGCGAGCACCCCCCGGCATGGAAGAGCCGTGCCAGCTACCGGGTGCGCTCCCTATCACCACGCTGCCAGGCAAACAGGGAGATGGGCGGTGGAGGGGAGCCGGAAGCGCGTGCGTTCCACGCTGGAACGCACCCGTAGAATGAGGCGGCGGGAAGGAGCCGGCGGGAAGGACCCTGCGAAAGAGACCCCCTACTTACCACCAGAAGAGACGAAACTCTGCACGAGGCGACCGTAGGTACCAGGAGACACACAACAATAGCAAGTGAATCACAAAGAACCGGAACGCCCACTGTGATGAGGTAAGTGGGGGTTTAAGAAGGCTCAAGCCCCTCCCACAAATGCAGGCTGAACTTCAGCCTTACCAACATATATATATATATATATATATTTATTTTTTTATATTTTTTTTTATTATTATTATTATTTTTACTTAGAAATGAATTACCTGACTAACTGAGTTTTTTTTAGCTAGAGGTTCCTTCACAGGAGTGGGACAAAGCCGCATTACCAAGCATAGCTGCAGTGAAAAGTATGGCACGTCATGTACGGACCAGTGTATAACCCGATGAATCAATGAAAAGGCTGCAGCACTCCACTAAGCCCCTTCAAACTGCTGATCAGAGTCAGATCCCCAACTATCTCATATTGATGGGCTATACAGATAATCAGCCATAAATGGAGAAAACCTAGACAACCCCTTTAGGCTGGGTTCACACCTGAGCGTTTTACAGCGCGTTCCTACGCGCTGTAAAACGCTCAACAAGGAGAAACCAATGATTCCCTATGGGAATGGTTCACACTTGGGCGTTTTACAGCGCGTACGATCGCGCTGTAAAACGCCCGACGCTCCAAAAAGTACATGAGCGACTTTTGGGGCGTTTGTGGCCATAGGACACTGTAGTGAATCACACAAACGCGCGTCAAACGCGCGTTTACTATTACAAAAACGCGCATAAAAATGCGCGTCAAAAACGCGCGTAAAACGCGCGTTTGCGCAACGCTCAAGTGTGAACCCAGCCTTAAACTTTTTTTTTATAACTCATGGACATTTAAAGCAAGATATTTCCAGTTTAAGGTATACCTAATTTTAAAATAACTGAAAACTGCTTCTCTTAGCCTCTGACAGCCAGTTTTATCATTAAAGGTACTGTCAGCTTTTTCAGCTCAGCTCCATTTATTTCAGTGACATGGCCCTTGAAAAAGAGTGATATTACATCAAAGTGGCTATCTCATGCAACTGCTTAAAGGCTATAGACATTTTTGGTGGTATTTTGTACTTAAATATATGTTTTTTATTATTTCAATATATGTTAAAAAAAAAAAACATTTTACTGTGTATTTCACTGGAAAAAAAAAACATTTTGCAACAAGGTCCTTGAACTGTTTGGCTTCTGCAGTTTCTATGTATCAAAGTACATAGAAGGCTGCAGAGTGCCATTCACAGTGAGATTTTCCAGACAGCTTATCACCAAGTTCAACTTTGATTTGGTAAAAAATCAGCTTACAATATTATTCAGGAGAGGAAAGAGAGGGACTAGAGACTGATTTGTCAGCTAAATTCCTTTTACTATGAGTGACATTCTGCAGTTTGCTATATAATGTGAAACACAGGAGCTGCAGAATCTAAGCAGTGCAACATTTTAAAGAAAAATCTATTACAAAAAGCTTTTCTCCCTTAATGCATTTAAATAAAAGAACATGACCTAGAAGAGGTCCATATCCTTTAAAGGGATTCTGTCACTAAGTTTTAGGCTATAGAGATGCAGACATGCATGGCTAGATCGCCGCTAGCATGTCCGCAATATACCTGTCGCCCGCCTGTGAAGGAGCCCGTGCTGGCCTATGTCCTCCGAATCTCCTCCTTTCATCACCGATAGATTGCCGCGAGCTCGCAATGCGCGAGCTCGTGCATGCGCAGTTCCTTCCCTGAGGCTGATGCCAGCACAGGGAAGAAACACTATACCGCCACTGCGCATGCGCAATCTATCGGTGACGAAAGGAGAAGATTCAGAGGACATAGACGGTGCTGGGCTCCTTCACAGGCGGGCGTGGCTAGGCACCAGGAAGGTTCGTATAGCCCCTTGGGCTCCTTACAAGACTAATTTACATATCTCTAAAATCCTTTTTTAAAGAAAATAAAAGCACACAGTCCTGTAGGACCGGTATATTGCGGACATGATAGCGGCAATCTAGCCGTGCATGTCTGTATCTCTATAGCCTAAAACTTTGTGACAGAATCAATTTAAAGATTTATATAAGACCCCATATTTCAGTTCTAACAAGCATTTAGGGGAAGATTTATTAAGACTGGTGTTCCACATGCCAGTCTAAAACTAAATAGACAGCTTGATTCCCATGCTCCACTCTAATTGCTCCATGCTTGATTTGGGACGGTCTTGTGTGCAATCCTCACAATAAGGAAAAATCCAAGGCACCAGAGACTTTTATTAAAACTTCAGTATTTTATTCATGGCATTATTTAAAACAAATTGTGACATATCAGAAACTAATGGCCTTTTTCAAGTCAAGACAAACATTTATTCTCTTTGTTTAAACACGTTTGTTGCTGGAACGTCACTATTTTTTTATATATATAATATGATTAATATACTGGAGTTTTAATGGACATCTCTGGTGTCTTGGACTGTTCTATATTGTAAATCTAAAACTGAATAGTGTTGGGGTAAAACGAATAAAATTTATTAAAAGGGGCCTGTCCATTAGGGTCCTTTCATATATCCGTGTTTTGCCAATCCGCAAATTGCGGATCCGTAAAACACTGTGCACATGGCCGGCATTATAATAGAAAATGCCAATTTTCTCTATTGTGGACAAGAATAGGACATGTTCTATTTTTTTTGCAGAGCCACAAACCAGAAGTTTGAGGCCGCTGAACGGAAGTGTGGATGTGGACAGCACACTGTGTGCTGTCCGCATCTTTTCCGGCCCCATTGAAAATTAATGAGTCCGCACCCGTTCCGCATAATTACAGATCCGGACCATTCATTGGTCTGTCCTAGGGTCATAAATGTAATGCAGGGGCGGACACAGACAGCAGAGGGCCCCTGTGCAAAGAATATGCCTGCCCCCCCCCCCCCCCATCCAAACCACACATACAGACATAAACATAGGTCCTAGGTAAAGATTAATACAATGATGTGTGGCAGCAGAAGGGACCCCAATTTGTCATCCCCCCCCCCCCCCAATCCTACAGGGAGAGGAAGGGGCGATCAGGGGAATCAAAGATGGTGGAGACCCTTTAGATACCGTGGTGCGTAAGATTCATGAATAACTCCACATAGCAGGGATGAGAGATGGGCCTGCAAATGAGCTGTCGGCTATGTCTTACTTGGGGCCAAGAGGCAATACCATTATAATAGTGGGGTAGTGCTCGTCTAATCGCTGGAGGGTTGGGGGGGTTATTGAATATTGTTTTTCTTTTTTTCCGTTTTTTTCTTTGGCCATCACAAATGAAGAGGTATATCTGTAGATATTTAATTTTGTAAACTGGTTGTCATGTATGAACATGTCTTGATAACTGTCTGAACGACCAAGTGTAATGTATATACCCAATTCTATGCGTGCTGAAGTACTCTTCTTACCTATGTGTTTGTAATTTGAACAAATGTTAATAAAAATTATCTGATTTAAAGAAAAAAAAAAAAGATACTGTGGTGCGTATTGAAGGCAACGTTCACACTAGCGGCAGGACGGATCCGACAGGCTGTTCACCCTGTCGGATCCGTCCTGCCGCTATTTTGCCGTGCCACCGGACCGTGGCTCTGTCCCTATTGACTATAATGGGGACGGAGGCAGAGCTCCGGCGCAGCACGGCAGTGCACGGCAAAAGGCCGCCGGACTAAAAGTACTGCATGTCCTACTTTTTAGTCCGACGGCCTCTCACCGCGAACTGCCGCGCTGTGCCGGAGCTCCGCCCCGTCCCCATTATAGTCAATAGGGACGGAGCGGCGGTCCGGCGGCAGGACGGATCTGACAGGGTGAACAGCCTGTCGGATCCATACTGCCGCTAGTGTGAAAGTACCCAAAGGGGTTATCCGAGAGTGTAAAATGTCCCCCCATATGCTGGGCCCCCACACTGAATATACTTACCATGCTCCGCTCCTGGTCCTTGCACTGCTGCTTCTCCCAGTGCACGGGGATAAGCAGCAGCAGCGGTGCGGAGACCAGGAGCGCCGCGAATATATTCCCTGTGACGAGCCTGGCATATGGGGGAATTTTATACTCTTGGATAACCCTGTTAATTCCCTTACGTTGTAATTTTTGCCCAGTTCTGCCAGCACACAGTAGTAATCTCCACATTGTGCCCCCTTCACCGTAGCTATGGACTGATTATGTGCCCCCTGTGGGGATTCGCTCTGGTAGGCAGATTAGTGGACGCAGTACAGAGGCAAAAACTAAGTCTTTGACTTAAACAGTGCAGTGTTTATTCACACATAAACAAAAATGACAGTTTGTCGTCTTGGTATTCATTCACACTATGGCAAGTCAACAGAACAAAAAGCATTCACCTTGTCAATGGTTTTGGCAGTAGCAGTCCCCAACAGGCTTTAGGGCCTGCTTCCCAGCAATGCGTCTCTCAGCCTTTTAGTACGGCACACATCATACAGCTCTCAAACCACAGAGACTCACAGATTCACTGTGAAATGGGGGATAATCCACACCCAGCTGAGCTGCTGGTTGGGTTTTATATCCCTAACCAAAAGCCGGCCTGGAACGTGGGGAACAGCCACCCACCCTGCACTTTGGCTGCTCCCAGTAAGAGCCGGCCCAGATCGGCTTTACAGCCACATTAAATAAACCAACAGTGTCAGTCAGCACTAGCTGCTGCTGACACTTAAAATTACCGGCTCTTACCTCACCGAGGCCAGGAACCTCGGTGACACATATCTTCCGTCAATGACGGCCCCTTGCGCTTTCCTAAATACCTCCCCCCTTTGTTAAACCCTAAGGGGGTGAACACCCGCCAGACAGTGTACCTGGGACAGGGCATCTGCATTTCCCTGTAACCTGCCTGCCCTATGTTCCACGGCAAATTTAAATTTTTAAGAACCACCTGGTGACCCAAGCATTAGCTTGGCTCATCCACTTGAGAGAGGAGTGGTCGGTCACCAGATGGAACTTTCTCCCCAACAGATAATAGCGGAGAGACTCGAGTGCCCACTTGATGGCCAGGCACTCTCTCTCCACTATACTGTACCTAGTCTCGGCTGGGGTAAGTTTGCGGCTCAGGAAAACAACGGGATGTTCCTGCCCATTGATGTCCTGAGAGAGTACAGTTCTGAGGCCTACTTCAGAGGCATCGGTTTGTACCACAAACTCCCTCTTGAAGTCTGGCGTCACCAACACCGGGGATCCACACAGGCTGACTTCAAATAGGAGAAAACCGTTTTCCGCCTGCTCATTCCACTGGACCGTCACTGACTTGCGTCCCTTCAAAAGGCCTGTCAATGGTGCAGCGACTGTAGCAAACTGGGGGACAAACCTCATATAGTATCCCACCATTCCCAGGTAGTGACCGGTTGTGGCCAATTCCGAATTGCCTCAATTTTGTTTACCTGAGGTTTAATAATTTTGCGCCCAATTACATACCCCAGGTACTTGGTCTCTTCTAACCCTATCGTGCACGTTTTTGGGTTAGTGATTTAGCCAGCCTTCCTAAGGGAGTCCACTACAGCCTGTACTTTATTAGGTGATGTTCCCAGTCGGTACTGTGGATTAACTAGCCTAACGATATCGTCCAGGTACGCCGAACCGTAAAGACGATGTGGACGGAGTACAATGTCCATTAGCCTTTGAAATGTGGTAGGAGCGCCATGTAGACCAAAGGGTAATACCTTGTACTGATACAGCCCCTCCGGCGTGATGAAATAAGTTTTTGGCAGCCTCCATCAAAGGTACCTGCCAGTACCCTTTGGTGAGGTCCAACCACAGAAAAATACCGTGCTTGGCCTAACATCTCAATAAGCTCATCTACTCGGGGTATAGGATATCTACTCGGGGCATAGGATATGCGTCAAACTTGGACACCTCATTCAGTTTGCAAAAGTTGTTACAGTAGCACAATGTCCTATCCGGCTTGGGTATTAAGACTATAGGCCTGGCCCATTCACTTTTTCACTCCTCAATGACACCTAGCTGGAGCATTAGCTGCACCTCCTCCGCGATAGCTTGTCGCCGAGCCTCGGGTACCCGATATGGTTTTAACCGGACTTTTGCCTGAGCCTCAGTGATAATGTCATGTCGGATTACGGAAATGCATCCAGGAAGGTCATAGAACACATCTGTGTTCCGACTAACAATCTTCCTGGCTTCCTGAGCCTGTTTAGAGGAGAGGCTGTCAGCAATTTTCACTGTGGCAACTGCTTCCCTTGCTTCAGACAGAGGGACCGAATCCGCTTCCCCTAGAAACCCTGGCCGTGGGCTGTCTTCCATACAGGTTTCCCTATCTTTCCAGGGTTTGAGCAGATTCACATGGTACACCTGCTCCGACTTTCGCCTCCCCAGCTGATGTACCTTGAAATCTACCTCTCCAATTTTTTCAAGTACCTCGTAGGGCCCCTTCCACCTAGTTAGGAACTTACTGTCTACGGTTGGTACCAGAACCAATACCCGATCACCCGGGTTAAAGTTCCGGACCCGAGCCTGATGATTATAGACCCTACTCTGAGCTCGCTGCGCTGCCTCCATATGCTCCCTAACCAGAGTTAACACTGTTTCAATTCATCCTTGCATCTGGGTGACATATTCAACAACACTTCTGTGCAGTGTGGGTCGTTGTTTCCACGCCTCTTTGGCCACATCCAACAGACCACGAGGGTGTCTGCCGTATAGCAGTTCGAAGGGCAAGAACCCAGTAGAGACCTGGGGCACCTCTTGCACTCCGAACATGAGATAGGGCAGAAGAAGGTCCCAGTCCCTCCCATCCTTAGACACCACCCTCCCATCCTTAGACGCCCCTACAGCTGGCCCTTCTGACTCAGGTTCCCAGGGTTCTGGTCTCCCCCCTGAGCCAGGCTACTCTGCTAGGGTTACATCTGTCTCCCTCGTATCGGTAACTTTCTTATCCGGCCATAGTGCTGGGGAACAGGGGAAGTCTCTCCCAATGATTAACTCATACGGTAACTTTGTGGCTACGGCCACCTCATGCTTCCACCTGCCAGCCACTTTTGACAGAGAGACCAGGGTGGTGGGATAGTCCTTTAAGTCCCCATGAATGCAGACAACGCTGACTTTTCGGCCAGTATACTCTGCGGGCCGCACTAGGGTAGCTCTTACCAGGGACACCAGACTCCCTAAATGCAGCAGTGCCACCACCAGGGTGTCCCCCACTTCCACCTGGCACAGGTGGCTATTGTCTATAGCGGGGATGGCCAACCTGAGTCTCTCCAGCTGTTGCAAATCTACAACTCCCAGCATGCCCAGACTACCTACAGCTATCAGCCTACAGCAGGGCATGGTGGGAGTTGTAGTTTTACAACAGCTGTAGAGCCTCAGGTTGGCCATGCCTGGTCTATAGTCTCGGAGGTACCTGTGCACAACTTCCTGACATACAAGGAGTGGCAGTAGCCATAGTTAGTATCCATGGGTTCACCCGATGGGGACAGTCAGCTCTTATGTGTCCAGGCTCGTGACACCGCCAGCAGACAACCAGGGCTGGGTCTGCAGGGGGTACGTCCCGGGCGGTTTTGGCAGGCACCACCTGCCGGGTTTGGAGTGGAGATTTCCGAGGTTTGACTGGCCCCCTCCCAAAAGAACCCCCCTGCAGATTTCTGGTGGCCTCGTAGTGCTCCACCAGGTTGACCATCTCCAAGGCATTGTCCTGGAGACACCTGGCCGATCCAGTGCTGGAGAAGGTACAGCAAAGCCCTCCAAAACACATCCGCCAACAGCCGATCCAACATAGCAGTGGGAGTCAATATGTCAGGCTGCAGCCATTTTTGCAATCAGTGCAGCAGATCATAATATTGTGGTCTGGCGGGTTCAGCCAGGTTATATTCCCACTGATGCACCTGCTAGGCCCGGACCAATACATTCACCCCGAGTCTTGCCAGGATCTGACCTTTTACGGTCGGGTAGTCTGCCGCTTGCTCATCGGAGAGATCAAAAAATACTTGCTGGGGACCAGACGCCAGGAACGGAGCGACAACCTCAGTCCACTGGTCTCGGGGTAACTTTTCCCTCATGGCCACCTTTTCGAAGATCGCCAGAAAGGTCTCAACATCATCCGAGGGGGTCATCTTAGGATTCGCAGCGTGGACAGCTTTCCGGGCATCGTGGACATTCTGGGATGCTCCTGCCGCTTGCAATGCCATCACATGTTGTAACAACAGCTGGTTAGTTTCTTGCTGATGTTTGTTAGCCTCCCGCTGCTGCAAATTAGCCTCCACGAGGGCTTTCACAATAGCCTCCATTTTGTCAGGGGCCTCGGGTCGCAACCTTACCGGCTTAATATAAGACATGCACTTGTGCCCGGAAAAACAAAAACTTTTCGGCCTTCAGACCTGCCTCACGTTCGCCCGCATCCGACACCTAATTGGGGATTCGCTCTGGTAGGCAGATTAGCAGACACAGTACAGAGGCAAAAACTAAGTCTTTGACTTAAACAGTGCAATGTTTATTCACACATAAAAAAAAAATGACAGTTCATCGTCTTGGTGTTCATTCACACTATGGCAAGTCCACAGTACAAAAAGCATCCACCTTGTCAACGGTTTTGGCAGTAGCAGTCCCCAACAGGCTTTAGGGCCTGCTTCCCAGCAATGCGGCTCTCAGCCCTTTAGTACGGCACACATCATGCAGATCCCAAACCACAGCTTCACTGTGAAATGGAGGATAATCCACACCCAGCTGAAACCAACCAAAAACTGGCCTGGATCGTGGGGAACAGCCACCCAGCCTGCACTTTGGCTACTCCCAGTAAGAGCCGGCCCGGATCGGCTTTACAGCCACACTAAATAACCAATAGTGTCAGTCAGCACTAGCTGCCGCTGACACTTAAAATTACCAGCTCTTACCTCAACGAGGCCAGGAACCTTGGTGACACATATCTTCCGTCAATGACGGCCCCTTGGGCTTTCCTACACCCATTAAAGTAATTATGCTAGATATGTGCCCACCTTACAGTAGTTATGTGCCCCTCATATACAGCCATAGAAATGAATGGGTCAGGAGTCAGTCTAGCGCTGGATTTGCCAAAGTAATGGAGAGGCCGGCGCCTCTTCATAACTTTGGCAGAACCACTGCCAGTTTTGGGGTTATTAAGACCAGTGTCTAAAGCCCCAGTCTTAATAAGTGACCCCGAGTGTCTGGGCAACACTTTTAACCCCTTTACATGACACGGACCATATGTATTTTGTCATCTGCAAATTACAGATGATGCACATGTGCCATCAGAATTTTTTTTGCAGACCCATTAACTAGCCTGCACGTTGCGGACCAGTATAGGACGTCACATTTTCTATCCTCTGTGGAACACACATACGGATGCGAAAAGCAAATTACTTGTATGTGCTTTCTGCATCTGTATGTCCATTCTGCAGATGGAAAATGTGACACATCCTATACTTCTCAACAAAATGCGGACTGCAGACCCATTAAGTTAATGGATCTGCAAAAATATACAGATCGCACATGGACGGCATCCATATCTTGCGGATCGCAGACCGAAAAATACATTGTAATGTAGCCTCACATTATGTGAGTGTAGGACAGTCAAAGGAGAGCCAAAGGGGGGATGGGTGGACACACAGAAAGCCTCCAGTCCTTACTTACCTCCTAAATTGCTGCAGGCTTCACACATTCAGCACCAGGAGCGCTAGGTGAAGACCAGATGTGGGCAGGGCTACTGCCAGGGGGTGTAGCTACCAAAAACACTAGACGGGGGTGGGGCTACTAACATTGCTAGATGGGAGGTGGAGCTAGGACACAGTGAAGTGGCTCAGCACATGCCTGGCTGAGCTGGTATCAAACTCTTCATGAAGCTGCCCACCACTCGGCAGGACTGAGCTGTAAGGAGGCAGGCCATAGCAGATGCAGCTCAGGACATGCTGCCCAGGCCCTGCTCCTCACAGCTGTGGATGGCGCAGTAGGTCCTGAGACTGAAGTCAGATAGTGAAGTGGGCCCCTTCTACATGCTGGATGGAGTGATGATGAGCCTGCTGCTCTCTGCTTCACCATTACAATCAGCTGTCTGTGCCTCCTGTGGACGCACAGACAGCTGAGCTGGAGGGCCCCCTCATAGGCTGGGCCCCTGTGCAGCTGAACCGGCTGCACAGGCGGAATGTCTGCCCCTGATGTAATCTACGATATGGCTGTAATGAACAGTTTTTTGCTAAAATCTATGGAATTTTCTATCTTTAGAAATAATAAATCTGTCAGCAAGTTTATGGCCATGCATCTCCTGGTCAACCCCCAAACACTTTTCTAGTCATTTTTCAAAACTGGTAAGCGGTGAGAAGTGACAAAATTGGTGTGTGCCATGATATGTGGATGTCATGTAAAGTGAATTTGAAAGATTTGAGAATAAATAAGCTTACGCAGGCTACATGAATAAATATATTTGCTAAGTGATTAAATATACGATAACAAAGATAAATCACATACAGAATAAAAAATACTGCTTAAAAAAACCTTTACAATAGAGTGGATTTTCTATGTCAAAATACTAGCCATAAAACGCTTGATAACTTGATTGATTCTTTAGTGTAAACTGCAAAGAACAACATGACATTCTAGACAAAGTGAAATACCTTTGGTATGACATATCGATAATGGCATTTAAAGTGAAACTAGTTGAGCCATAATTTAGTAAAAAATGAATATTTTATATATGATTTGATTTATACACTCACCTAAAGAATTATTAGGAACACCTGTTCTATTTCTCATTAATGCGATTATCTAGTCAACCAATCACATGGCAGTTGCTTCAATGCATGTAGGGTTGTGGTCCTGGTCAAGACAATCTCCTGAACTCCAAACTGAATGTCAGAATGGGAAAGAAAGGTGGGCTACAACAGCAGAAGACCCCACCGGGTACCACTCATCTCCACTACAAATAGGAAAAAGAGGCTACAATTTGCACGAGCTCACCAAAATTGGACTGTTGAAAACTGGAAAAATGTTGCCTGGTCTGATGAATCTCGATTTCTGTTGAGACATTCAAACGGTAGAGTCTGAATTTGGCGTAAACAGAATGAGAACATGTATCCATCATGCCTTGTTACCACTGTGCAGGCTGGTGGTGGGGGTGTAATGGTGTGGGGGATGTTTTCTGGGCACACTTTAGGCCCCTTAGTGCCAATTGGCCATCGTTTAAATGCCACGGGCTACCTGAGCATTGTTTCTGATCATGTCTATCCCTTCATGACCACCATGTACCCATCCTCTGATGGCTACTTCCAGCAGGATAATGCACCATGTCACAAAGCTCGAATCATTTCAAATTGGTTTCTTGAACATGACAATGAGTTCACTGTACTAAAATGGCCCCCACAGTCACCAGATCTCAACCCAATAGAGCATCTTTGGGATGTGCTGGAACGGGAGCTTCGCGCCCTGGATGTGCATCCCTCAAATCTCCATCAACTGCAAGATGCTATCCTATCAATATGGGCCAACATTTCTAAAGAATGCTATCAGCACCTTGTTGAATCAATGCCACGTAGAATTAAGGCAGTTCTGAAGGCAAAAGGGGGTCCAACACCGTATGAGTATGGTGTTCCTAATAATTCTTTAGGTGAGTGTATATGAATTGTACAGTTTTTGATAAATATTTGGATAATGGTCTTAGTCTCAATATTTAACAATTCTTATTAGAATTCTTGTAATTTTTTCATTGTTTTGTCCTTATTAATAGAGTGGGGAGTCGTGTGGGGACAACTGTGCGCAGGGTGCCCTTGCACAACTTGCTCTCCTTCTTTTTATGATTGTGTGGTCAGAAATGTTTAGAAATATTTCATCTTGTCACTGCATGTTTGCACCATTTGCACCTGCACCGTTGCACAATGATCATGTAACAGCGGCTCCTGTGCGCCGCTGTTCCCCTGCTTACCACTGCGGTCCTGGGCGCCGCGCTCAGCGATGATCTGTGGCCAATGCTTCCAATTCACCACTGCAGTCCTGGGCTCTGTCTGTGTGGGTGCTGTGGTTCTGGTATCCGCTCCACAGTTTCCTCTTAGCCCTGACCACAACAGGTTTTTGAGGAGGAAAATAAGAAAAAAAATATTTTGAACCAAAAGGTGTGCTTTTGATGGGTTTTGAACTAATGGTGGTCTGTGGATGACACTATTATGGGGATCTGTGGATGACACTTATGGGGGATCTGTGGATGACACTGTTATGGGGATCTGTGTATGGCACACTGTTATGGGGGATCTATGGATGACACTATTATGGGGGATCTGTGGATGACACTGTTATGGAGGGAATGTGTGGATGATACTGTTATGGGGGATCTGTGGATGCCACTGTTATGGGGAGGGGGATCTGTGGATGGCATTGTTATGGGGAGGGGGATCTGTGGATGGCACTGTTATGGGGAGGGGGATCTATGGATGACACATACTGTATATAGCATCCTATGCTATATATGTGTCATCCACAGATGCCCCCCATAACAGTGTCCCTCCAATACACCGTGCCCCTCCTCTCACATCAGTATTCATATGTAAACTGTAATCCTTAACCTCTTCATAACATTAGTTAAAGTAGCGCTATCTAGTGTACTACTACTTACTATTAAGCTCCTGTACCGTAGCAGGCAGAGCAGCCGGCAGCGTAACGTCACTCACGTCACGAGCCAGCTCCACCTGCTTCATTCATAAAGTCGGAGGAGCATGCCCGGAACATGAATGAGTGACGTTACAGCTGCCGGCTGCTCTGCCTGCCATGGGAGCTTGATAGTAAGAAGTAGTACAAGTACACGGGATAGCACTACTTTAACTAAAGTTAAGAAGAGGTTAAGGATTACAGTTTACATATGAAACGTGACTGCAACGGGCCCTGCCGCCAATCCAGCAGTTGCCGGCCTCCAGCCCCTCCTCCTTCCCCCTGATACATCGCCGAGCTGTGCAGCATCGTTGATGTATCAGTGTTAGCGATGTAAAAATGACAGCATTCGCCCCATAAGAATCACTGCCATTTCCCTCCCACTTTTGGGAGGGGGAAGTGTGTCTTATGGGGCAAAAAATACAGTATATATATATATATATATATATATATTTATAATATTTATGATGATATAGTTTATGAATTTTCGGGACATGGACTTGATATTATCTTTTTAACCTCTTCAGGACCCTGCCATATTTCACCTTAAGGACCAGGCCATTTTTTGCAAATTTGACATATGTCACTTTATGTGGTGATAACTTTGAAAAGCTTTTACTTATCCAAGCCATTCTGAGATTGTTTTCTCGTCACATATTGTACTTCATGATAGTAGTAACATTTATTTTTATCTATAAAAAAAATACCAAATTTACCAAATATTTAGAAAAATTAGCAAATTTCCAAATTCCATTTCTCTACCTCTATAATAGATAGTAATACCTCAAAAAATAGTTATTACTTTACATTCCACATATGTCTACTTCATGTTTGGATCATTTTGTGAATGCCATTTTATTTTTTGGGGACGTTAGAAGGCTTAGAAGTTTAGAAGCAAATCTTTAAATTTTTCAGAAAATTTCCAAAACCCACTTTATGAGGACCAGTTCAGGTCTGAAGTCACTTTGTGAGGCTTACATAACACAAACCACCCAAAGCAAATCTTTACATTTTTCAGAAAATTTCCAAAACCCACTTTATGAGGACCGGTTCAGGTCTGAAGTCACTTTGTGAGGCTTACATAATACAAACCACCCAAACAACAACAAACTTTGTTAACCCTTTAGGTGTTCCGCAAGAATTAATGGAAAATGGAGATGAAGTTTCAGAATTTCACTTTTTTGGCAGATTTTCCATTTTAATCAATTTTTTTTCTGCTAACAAAGCAAGGGTTGACAGCCAAACAAAACTCAATATTTATGGCCCTAATTCTGTAGTTTACAGAAACACTCCATATGTGGTTGTAAACTGCATTACGGGCACACGGCATTGTGCAGAAGGAAAGGAACGCCATATGGTTTTTGGAAGGCAGATTTTGCTGGACTGGTTTATTGACACCACGTCCCATTTGAAGCCCCCCTGATGCACTCCTAGAGTAGAAACTCCTAAAAGTAACCCCATTTTAGAAACTACACACCTCAAGGTATACAAAACTGATTTTACAAACTTTGTTAACCCTTTAGGTGTTCCACAAGAATTCATAGAAAATGGAGATGACATTTCAGAATTTCACTTTTTTGGCAGATTTTCCATTTTAATCCATTTTTTTCCAGCTACAAAGCAAGGGTTAACAGCCAAACAAAACTCAATATGTATGGCCCTGATTCTGTAGTTTACAGAAACACCCCATATATATGGTCATAAACTGCTGTACGGGCACACAGCATTGCGCAGAAGGAAAGGAACACCATGTGGTTTTTGGAAAGCAGATTTCATTGGGATAATTTTAAGCTGCCATGTCACATTTGAAGACCCCCTGATGCACCCCTAGAATAGAAACACCATAAAAGTGACCCCATTTTGGAAACTACGGGATAAGGTGGCAGTTTTGTTGGTACTATTTTAGGGTACATATAGTTTTTAGTTGCTCTATATTACACTATTTGTGAGGCAAGGTATCTAAAAATAGCTGTTATGGCACTGTTTTTATTTTTTGTTATTTACAATGTTCATTTGGTATTTTATACAGCGGGTTGTTACGGATGCGGCGATACCCAATATGTCTACATATACAATGATATCATTTTTTTAAACAAAAAAATTATGTTTTAGTGTCTTCATATACTGAGAGCCATTGTTTTTTATGTTTTGGGCAATTTGACTTAGGTAGGGTATAATTTTTTGCGGGATGAGGTGACAGTTAGATTGGTACTATTCGGGGTGCATATGACTTTTTAATCGCTTGCTACTACACTTTATGTGATGTAAGGTGACAAAAAATGTTTTTTTAGCACAGTTTTTTTATTTTATTTTTTACGGTGTTCATCTGAGGGGTTAGGTCGTGTGATATTTTTATAGAGCCGGTCAATACGGATGCAGCGATACCTAATATGTCTACTTTTTCTTCTTTTCCCTATTCTTTACTATTTTTTTTTACTTTATTTTGGCAAAATGATGTTCTTTTTTTTCACCTTTTTTTTAAACTTTTGGGGATCTGATTCCCTTTACAATGCTTTACAATACTTCTGTATTGTAAAGCATTGGCTGTAAGTGTATTACCAGTGTAATACACTTACAGCCGGCTTGCCTGTGAGATCCAGGGGGCTGGATCTCACAGGCTCTTCCAAAAGGCAGCCACGATGCCTAAGTAAGGCATCTGGCTGCCTGTCACAGCAGCGCAGAGACCCGATGGCAGCTCCGATCCCAACATGGACAGTGCATGTGCCACGGTCAATGCGGATCGCAGAACATCAATTGTTAATTCGCCAGTATCGCTGGATTTGTGGAGCTATCTTGGATACTTGCATGATACTAACAATGCGGCGCCATTACTGCTGGCTGAAGCAATTATGTCTCTAATTGGAATAATCAATGTGGCACAGGTATATTGTGTCCTCTTAACTGCACAAATCGCACACCTTATAGTTAATACTTAATACTTTGATTAATGCTTGCTCAGTCCACAAATATTGATCATATTTCCTTCAGTAAATGGTTACATTTGTAGCAGGCATGTTACTCCCCTTGGGATACCATCAAATATCTGATCTCCCGCTTCCTCCTCTTTCTCTTCTGATCCCATAATATTTCCTGTCTTCTATGGCAGCCTGTCACGGATGGTGTAACAGAAAACAAGAAGTTACAAATAAGGATCCGACTGGCTTGATCCGAAACTAAGGAACAAAAGGGTGACCCCTATTTAATCCCTGAAACTCTCCCTGTCTTCTCAGCCCATGCAAAGATCTCTATGATAGAAAATTGCATGCCCTCGTGCCTCGACTGTATGACACCTGAACACCCTATAATAGTGAGGGGACACGACCACCGGCTCCCTACACTTAATACGGAGGGAGTCAGGGTCACCTAGGATCAAGACAACAGGAAAACAGAAATAAATGAACAGACTTATCTGTAGAAGCATCAGTTGCAGTTTGCAGCATGAGCACACTCCAGGAAGTTGTATAAACCGCAAGGTGAGGTAGTATGGGGAGGAGATATATAGGGAGGCAATCACTGCTAATAGATGACAGCTGGGAGAGGGAGGAGAGATGTCAAAATGAAAGCAAAACAAAATAAGATCATGCAGGAGGTACTGAAGAGCGTCTATCAGAACTTCTCAAAGATCTGGTGGTGACACAGCCCTGCTTGATCAGGCCATGATTTTCCAGCTCTGGTTGCATAGTGGTATTGGGCTGCCAAGCCAACTGGCACCTAAAGAAGATGTCAGGCCTGATCTGTCTGCTGATTGTGGCTCATTTCCTGTCCTCTTTCATTCCTTTGTGCAAATGATCTTGCTCTGATTGCTCCTGATCTTGATCTGATTGCCCCTAATCTTGAACTTAGTCTTGTTCCAGGAAATTTATTATGTCTTTCTCTAGGGATTGTTCGCCTGAAACCTGTCATTCTACTGCTAGCTTGGTTCCTTGGCTCCATTACAGACTATGCTTCATCTCATTTTCTGGCATATTAACAGCTCTCCTGGTGATGAATCTTGGTTCCTTTTCTGAGTACACTAATGATGCATTACCACTACTGCCACCAATCAGCCACTATTTGGGGGTGGTGACCTGGCTGCACTGTGTCATCAGTTTGCCAAGGCAACTGGTGTCTGAAGATAATGTTGGGTTTGGGTTTAATGGCCTATCTACTGATTGTGACTCATTCTGTACCCTGTCTCTTGTTCCTTGTGCAAGTGATCTTTATTCTAATTCCCAAGTGATCCTAATTAGAGTTGAGCGAACACCTGGATGTTCGGGTTCGAGAAGTTCGGCCGAACATCCCGGAAATGTTCGGGTTCGGGATCCGAACCCGATCCGAACTTCGTCCCGAACCCGAACCCCATTGAAGTCAATGGGGACCCGAACTTTTCGGCACTAAAAAGGCTGTAAAACAGCCCAGGAAAGAGCTAGAGGGCTGCAAAAGGCAGCAACATGTAGGTAAATCCCCTGCAAACAAATGTGGATAGGGAAATGAATTAAATTAAAAATTAAATAAATAAAAATTAACCAAAATCAATTGGAGAGAGGTTCCATAGCAGAGAATCTGGCTTCCCGTCACCCACCACTGGAACAGTCCATTCTCAGATATTTAGGCCCCGGCACCCAGGCAGAGGAGAGAGGTCCCGTAACAGAGAATCTGTCTTCATGTCAGCAGAGAATTAGTCTGCATGTCATAGCAGAGAATGAGGCTTCACGTCAGCCACCACTGCAACAGTCCATTGGCATATATTTAGGCCCAGCACACACACAGGCAGAGGAGAGAGGTCCCGTAACAGAGAATCTGTCTTCATGTCAGCAGAGAATTAGTCTGCATGTCATAGCAGAGAATGAGGCTTCACGTCAGCCACCACTGCAACAGTCCATTGGCATATATTTAGGCCCAGCACACACACAGGCAGAGGAGAGAGGTCCCGTAACAGAGAATCTGGCTTCATGTCAGCAGAGAATCAGTCTGCATGTCATAGCAGAGAATGAGGCTTCACGTCAGCCACCACTGCAACAGTCCATTGGCATATATTTAGGCCCAGCACACACACAGGCAGAGGAGAGAGGTCCCGTAACAGAGGATCTGGCTTCATGTCAGCAGAGAATCAGTCTGCATGTCATAGCAGAGAATCAGGCTTCACGTCAGCCACCACTGCAACAGTCCATTGTCATAAATTTAGGCCCAGCACCCAGGCAGAGGAGAGAGGTCCCGTAACAGACAATCTGGCTTCATGTCAGCAGAGAATTAGTCTGCATGTCATAGCAGAGAATGAGGCTTCACGTCAGCCACCACTGCAACAGTCCATTGGCATATATTTAGGCCCAGCACACACACAGGCAGAGGAGAGAGGTCCCGTAACAGAGGATCTGGCTTCATGTCAGCAGAGAATCAGTCTGCATGTCATAGCAGAGAATCAGGCTTCACGTCAGCCACCACTGCAACAGTCCATTGGCATATATTTAGGCCTAGCACACAGGCAGAGGAGAGAGGTCCCGTAACAGACAATCTGGCTTCATGTCAGCAGAGAATCAGTCTGCATGTCATAGCAGAGAATGAGGCTTCACGTCAGCCACCACTGCAACAGTCCATTGTCATAAATTTAGGCCCAGCACCCAGGCAGAGGAGAGAGGTCCCGTAACAGACAATCTGGCTTCATGTCAGCAGAGAATTAGTCTGCATGTCATAGCAGAGAATCAGGCTTCATGTCAGCCACCACTGCAACAGTCCATTGGCATATATTTAGGCCTAGCACACAGGCAGAGGAGAGGTTCATTCAACTTTGGGTAGCATCGCAATATAATGGTAAAATGAAAATAAAAATAGGATTGAATGAGGAAGTGCCCTGGAGTCCAATAATATATGGTTATGGGGAGGTAGTTAATGTCTAATCTGGACAAGGGACAGGACAGGTCCTGTGGGATCCATGCCTGGTTCATTTTTATGAACGTCAGCTTGTCCACATTGGCTGTAGACAGGCGGCTGCGTTTGTCTGTAATGACGCCCCCTGCCGTGCTGAATACACATTCAGACAAAACGCTGGCTGCCGGGCAGGCCAGCACCTCCAAGGCATAAAAGGCTAGCTCTGGCCACGTGGACAATTTAGAGACCCAGAAGTTGAATGGGGCCGAACCATCAGTCAGTACGTGGAGGGGTGTGCACACGTACTGTTCCACCATGTTAGTGAAATGTTGCCTCCTGCTAACACGTTGCGTATCAGGTGGTGGTGCAGTTAGCTGTGGCGTGTTGACAAAAGTTTTCCACATCTCTGCCATGCTAACCCTGCCCTCAGAGGAGCTGGCCGTGACACAGCTGCCTTGGCGACCTCTTGCTCCTCCTCTGCCTTGGCCTTGGGCTTCCACTTGTTCCCCTGTGACATTTGGGAATGCTCTCAGTAGCGCGTCTACCAACGTGCGCTTGTACTCGCGCATCTTCCTATCACTCTCCAGTGCAGGAAGTAAGGTGGGCACATTGTCTTTGTAGCGTGGATCCAGCAGGGTGGCAACCCAGTAGTCCGCACAGGTTAAAATGTGGGCAACTCTGCTGTCGTTGCGCAGGCACTGCAGCATGTAGTCGCTCATGTGTGCCAGGCTGCCCAGGGATAAGGACAAGCTGTCCTCTGTGGGAGGCGTATCGTCATCGTCCTGCCTTTCCCCCCAGCCACGCACCAGTGATGGACCCGAGCTGCGTTGGGTGCCACCCCGCTGTGACCATGCTTCATCCTCATCCTCCTCCACCTCCTCCTCATCCTCGTCCTCCTCGTCCTCCAGTAGTGGGCCCTGGCTGGCCACATTTGTACCTGGCCTCTGCTGTTGCCAAAAACCTCCCTCTGAGTCACTTCGAAGAGACTGGCCTGAAAGTGCTAAAAATGACCCCTCTTCCTCCTCCTCCTCCTCCTCCTCCTGGGCCACCTCCTCTTCCATCATCGCCCTAAGTGTTTTCTCAAGGAGACATAGAAGTGGTATTGTAACGCTGATAACGGTGTCATCGCCACTGGCCATGTTGGTGGAGTACTCGAAACAGCGCAACAGGGCACACAGGTCTCGCATGGAGGCCCAGTCATTGGTGGTGAAGTGGTGCTGTTCTGTAGTGCGACTGACCCGTGCGTGCTGCAGCTGAAACTCCACTATGGCCTGCTGCTGCTCGCACAGTCTGTCCAGCATGTGCAAGGTGGAGTTCCACCTGGTGGGCACGTCGCATATGAGGCGGTGAGCGGGAAGGCCGAAGTTACGCTGTAGCGCAGACAGGCGAGCAGCAGCAGGATGTGAACGCCGGAAGCGCGAACAGACGGCCCGCACTTTATGCAGCAGCTCTGACATGTCGGGGTAATTGTGAATGAACTTCTGCACCACCAAATTCAGCACATGCGCCAAGCAAGGGATGTGCGTCAAATTGGCTAGTCCCAGAGCTGCAACGAGATTTCGCCCATTATCACACACCACCAGGCCGGGCTTGAGGCTCACCGGCAGCAACCACTCGTCGGTCTGTTGTTCTATACCCCGCCACAACTCCTGTGCGGTGTGGGGCCTGTCCCCCAAACATATGAGTTTCAGAATGGCCTGCTGACGTTTACCCCGGGCTGTGCTGAAGTTGGTGGTGAAGGTGTGTGGCTGACTGGATGAGCAGGTGGAAGAAGAGGAGGAGGAAGCCGAGAAGGAGGAGGTGGCAACAGGAGGCAAAGAATGTTGCCCTGCGATCCTTGGCGGCGGAAGGACGTGCGCCAAACAGCTCTCCGCCTGGGGCCCAGCTGCCACTACATTTACCCAGTGTGCAGTTAGGGAGATATAGCGTCCCTGGCCGTGCTTACTGGTCCACGTATCTGTGGTTAGGTGGACCTTGCCACAGATGGCGTTGCGCAGTGCACACTTGATTTTATCGGATACTTGGTTGTGCAGGGAAGGCACGGCTCTCTTGGAGAAGTAGTGCCGGCTGGGAACAACATACTGTGGGACAGCAAGCGACATGAGCTGTTTGAAGCTGTCTGTGTCCACCAGCCTAAATGACAGCATTTCATAGGCCAGTAGTTTAGAAATGCTGGCATTCAGGGCCAGGGATCGAGGGTGGCTAGGTGGGAATTTACGCTTTCTATCAAATGTTTGTGAGATGGAGAGCTGAACGCTGGCGTGTGACATGGTTGAGACGCTTGGTGACGGAGGTGGTGGTGGTGGTGTTGGTGGTACATCCCCTGTTTGCTGGGCTGCAGGTGCCAACGTTCCTCCAGAGGCGGAGGAAGAGGCCGAGGCGGCAGCAGCAGAATAGGCCGAGGCGGCAGCAGCAGAAGAGGTAGCAGGGGGAGCCTGAGTGACTTCCTTGGTTTTAAGGTGTTTACTCCACTGCAGTTCATGCTTTGCATGCAGGTGCCTGGTCATGCAGGTTGTGCTCAGGTTCAGAACGTTAATGCCTCGCTTCAGGCTCTGATGGCACAGCGTGCAAACCACTCGGGTCTTGTCGTCAGCACATTGTTTGAAGAAGTGCCATGCCAGGGAACTCCTTGAAGCTGCCTTTGGGGTGCTCGGTCCCAGATGGCGGCGGTCAGTAGCAGGCGGAGTCTCTTGGCGGCGGGTGTTCTGCTTTTGCCCACTGCTCCCTCTTTTGCTACGCTGTTGGCTCGGTCTCACCACTGCCTCTTCCTCCGAACTGTGAAAGTCAGTGGCACGACCTTCATTCCATGTGGGGTCTAGGACCTCATCGTCCCCTGCATCGTCTTCCACCCAGTCTTGATCCCTGACCTCCTGTTCAGTCTGCACACTGCAGAAAGACGCAGCAGTTGGCACCTGTGTTTCGTCATCATCAGAGACATGCTGAGGTGGTATTCCCATGTCCTCATCATCAGGAAACATAAGTGGTTGTGCGTCAGTGCATTCTATGTCTTTCACCGCTGGGGAAGGGCTAGGTGGATGCCCTTGGGAAACCCTGCCAGCGGAGTCTTCAAACAGCATAAGAGACTGCTGCATAACTTGAGGCTGAGACAGTTTCCCTGGTATGCATGGGGGTGATGTGACAGACTGATGGGGTTGGTTTTCAGGCGCCATCTGTGCGCTTTCTGCAGAAGACTGGGTGGGAGATAATGTGAACGTGCTGGATCCACTGTCGGCCACCCAATTGACTAATGCCTGTACCTGCTCAGGCCTTACCATCCTTAGAACGGCATTGGGCCCCACCATATATCGCTGTAAATTCTGGCGGCTACTGGGACCTGAGGTAGTTGGTACACTAGGACGTGTGGATGTGGCAGAACGGCCACGTCCTCTCCCAGCACCAGAGGGTCCACTAACACCACCACGACCATGTCCACGTCCGCGTCCCTTACTAGATGTTTTTCTCATTGTTATGGTTCACCACAACAACAAATATATTATTTGGCCCAATGTATTGTATTCAAATTCAGCGGGATATAAATTTGAGGCCTAGTATTTAGGCGCTGGGTGACCGGTATGGATTTAGTGACAGAATTAGACTTGGAAATGCACAGAAGCGTGTGTGTGAAGTTATTCTGAATGACCCTATGTGCACCTTCAATATGATCTACCCTTTTAGGGATAGATTTCAAATAGCTCTGATATAGCAGAAACGACTAAATTATGAAATTGCTAAATTGGGAATTGTATTTCAACCCAGAACAAAAAATGTGCTTTGACGGACACTAAATAACTTTCCCAGCCACAACAGGACAGCGGTAACGAGAGATTTAGCGGGATATAAATTTGAGGCCTAGTATTTAGGCGCTGGGTGACAGGTATGGGTTTAGTGACAGAATTAGATTTGGAAATGCACAGTAGCGGGTGTGTGAAGTTATTCTGAATGACCCTATGTGCACCTTGAATATTATATACCCTTTTAGGGATAGATTTCAAATAGCTCTGATATAGCAGAAACCACTAAATTATGAAATTGCTAAATTGGGAATTGTATTTCAACCCAGAACAAGAAATGTGCTTGAACGGACACTAAATAACTCGCCCAACTACAGCACTAGGGACAGATTTAGCTGGATATAAATTTGAGGCCTAGTATTTAGGCGCTGGGTGACCGGTATGGATTTAGTGACAGAATTAGACTTGGAAATGCACAGAAGAGTGTGTGTGAAGTTATTCTGAATGACCCTATGTGCACCTTGAATATTATATACCCTTTTAGGGATAGATTTCAAATAGCTCTGATATAGCAGAAACCACTAAATTATGAAATTGCTAAATTGGGAATTGTATTTCAACCCAGAACAAGAAATGTGCTTGAACGGACACTAAATAACTCGCCCAGCTACAGCACTAAGGACAGATTTAGCGGGATATAAATTTGAGGCCTAGTATTTAGGCGCTGGGTGACAGGTATGGGTTTAGTGCCAGAATTAGACTTGGAAATACACAGTAGCGGGTGTGTGTGAAGTTATTCTGAATGACCCAATGTGCACCTTGAATATTATATACCCTTTTAGGGATAGATTTCAAATAGCTCTGATATAGCAGAAACCACTAAATTATGAAATTGCTAAATTGGGAATTGTATTTCAACCCAGAACAAGAAATGTGCTTGAACGGACACTAAATAACTCGGCCAGCTACAGCACTAAGGACAGATTTAGCGGGATATAAATTTGAGACCTAGTATTTAGGCGCTGGGTGACAGGTATGGGTTTAGTGCCAGAATTAGACTTGGAAATACACAGTAGCGGGTGTGTGTGAAGTTATTCTGAATGACCCAATGTGCACCTTGAATATTATATACCCTTTTAGGGATAGATTTCAAATAGCTCTGATATAGCAGAAACCACTAAATTATGAAATTGCTAAATTGGGAATTGTATTTCAACCCAGAACAAGAAATGTGCTTGAACGGACACTAAATAACTCGCCCAGCTACAGCACTAAGGACAGATTTAGCGGGATATAAATTTGAGGCCTAGTATTTAGGCGCTGGGTGACAGGTATGGGTTTAGTGCCAGAATTAGACTTGGAAATACACAGTAGCGGGTGTGTGTGAAGTTATTCTGAATGACCCAATGTGCACCTTGAATATTATATACCCTTTTAGGGATAGATTTCAAATAGCTCTGATATAGCAGAAACCACTAAATTATGAAATTGCTAAATTGGGAATTGTATTTCAACCCAGAACAAGAAATGTGCTTGAACGGACACTAAATAACTCGCCCAGCTACAGCACTAAGGACAGATTTAGCGGGATATAAATTTGAGGCCTAGTATTTAGGCGCTGGGTGACAGGTATGGGTTTAGTGCCAGAATTAGACTTGGAAATACACAGTAGCGGGTGTGTGTGAAGTTATTCTGAATGACCCAATGTGCACCTTGAATATTATATACCCTTTTAGGGATAGATTTCCAATAGCTCTGATATAGCAGAAACCACTAAATTATGAAATTGCTAAATTGGGAATTGTATTTCAACCCAGAACAAGAAATGTGCTTGAACGGACACTAAATAACTCGCCCAGCTACAGCACTAAGGACAGATTTAGCGGGATATAAATTTGAGGCCTAGTATTTAGGCGCTGGGTGACAGGTATGGGTTTAGTGCCAGAATTAGACTTGGAAATACACAGTAGCGGGTGTGTGTGAAGTTATTCTGAATGACCCAATGTGCACCTTGAATATTATATACCCTTTTAGGGATAGATTTCAAATAGCTCTGATATAGCAGAAACCACTAAATTATGAAATTGCTAAATTGGGAATTGTATTTCAACCCAGAACAAGAAATGTGCTTGAACGGACACTAAATAACTCGCCCAGCTACAGCACTAAGGACAGATTTAGCGGGATATAAATTTGAGGCCTAGTATTTAGGCGCTGGGTGACAGGTATGGGTTTAGTGCCAGAATTAGACTTGGAAATACACAGTAGCGGGTGTGTGTGAAGTTATTCTGAATGACCCAATGTGCACCTTGAATATTATATACCCTTTTAGGGATAGATTTCAAATAGCTCTGATATAGCAGAAACCACTAAATTATGAAATTGCTAAATTGGGAATTGTATTTCAACCCAGAACAAGAAATGTGCTTGAACGGACACTAAATAACTCGCCCAGCTACAGCACTAAGGACAGATTTAGCGGGATATAAATTTGAGGCCTAGTATTTAGGCGCTGGGTGACAGGTATGGGTTTAGTGCCAGAATTAGACTTGGAAATACACAGTAGCGGGTGTGTGTGAAGTTATTCTGAATGACCCAATGTGCACCTTGAATATTATATACCCTTTTAGGGATAGATTTCAAATAGCTCTGATATAGCAGAAACCACTAAATTATGAAATTGCTAAATTGGGAATTGTATTTCAACCCAGAACAAGAAATGTGCTTGAACGGACACTAAATAACTCGCCCAGCTACAGCACTAAGGACAGATTTAGCGGGATATAAATTTGAGGCCTAGTATTTAGGCGCTGGGTGACAGGTATGGGTTTAGTGCCAGAATTAGACTTGGAAATACACAGTAGCGGGTGTGTGTGAAGTTATTCTGAATGACCCAATGTGCACCTTGAATATTATATACCCTTTTAGGGATAGATTTCAAATAGCTCTGATATAGCAGAAACCACTAAATTATGAAATTGCTAAATTGGGAATTGTATTTCAACCCAGAACAAGAAATGTGCTTGAACGGACACTAAATAACTCGCCCAGCTACAGCACTAGGGACAGATTTAGCTGGATATAAATTTGAGGCCTAGTATTTAGGCGCTGCGTGACAGGTATGGGTTTAGTGACAGAATTAGACTTGGAAATACACAGTAGCGGGTGTGTGTGAAGTTATTCTTTATGACCCAATGTGCACCTTGAATATTATATACCCTTTTAGGGATAGATTTCAAATAGCTCTGATATAGCAGAAACCACTAAATTATGAAATTGCTAAATTGGGAATTGTATTTCAACCCAGAACAAGAAATGTGCTTGAACGGACACTAAATAACTCGCCCAGCTACAGCACTAGGGACAGATTTAGCTGGATATAAATTTGAGGCCTAGTATTTAGGCGCTGGGTGACCGGTATGGATTTAGTGACAGAATTAGACTGGGATATGGCCAAAAAATAAACAGACTATTGCTGGTTAAATGCACTTGGTGTGACAGCTTCACCCTGATGTAGGCTTTAGCCAAAAAACAACCACACCATTGAGGGTTAAATGCACTTGGTGACAGGCGCAGCTTGCCCCTGATTTAGTATATGGCCAAAAAATGAACAGACTATTGCTGGTTAAATGCACTTGGTGTGACAGCTTCACCCTGATGTAGGCTTTAGCCAAAAAACAACCACACCATTGAGGGTTAAATGCACTTGGTGACAGGCGCAGCTTGCCCCTGATTTTGTATATGGCCAAAAAATGAACAGACTATTGCTGGTTAAATGCACTTGGTGTGACAGCTTCACCCTGATGTAGGCTTTAGCCAAAAAACAACCACACCATTGAGGGTTAAATGCACTTGGTCGCAGCTTGTGCTGGCGCACCACAAGACACAAAATGGCCGCCGATCACCCCAGAAAAATGTGACTGACAAACGGTCTGTGCAGCCTAAAAACAGTGAGCAATTGAGGATCAGCAGCTCAATGATCCACAGCTGCAGATCGATCAGTTAATCAAGTCCTTTGGAGGAGTTAATCTGCCTAATCTCGCCCTACTGTCGCAGCCGCAACCTCTCCCTACGCTAATCAGAGCAGAGTGACGGGCGGCGCTATGTGACTCCAGCTTAAATAGAGGCTGGGTCACATGGTGCTCTGGCCAATCACAGCCATGCCAATAGTAGGCATGGCTGTGATGGCCTCTTGGGGCAAGTAGTATGACGCTTGTTGATTGGCTGCTATGCAGCCTTTCAAAAAGCGCCAAGAAAGCGTCACAAAAGCGCGAAGAAAGCGACGAACACCGAACCCGAACCCGGACTTTTACGAAAATGTCCGGGTTCGGGTCCGTGTCACGGACACCCCAAAATTCGGTACGAACCCGAACTATACAGTTCGAGTTCGCTCATCCCTAATCCTAATCTTGACCTCGGTTGTCCTTGGACACTGTTCTTACCTCACCCTTGAGATTGCTCGCCTGGTACCTGTCATTCTACTCCTAGCTTGGATCCTTTGCTCCATTCCAGACTATACTTCCCTCTCTTCCTCTAGCCTGTTGGATCCCCTGATGGATTCCTTTTTTATTTCTTGAGTACACTAATGCTGCATTAGCACTATTCCCACCAGTCACTATTTACGGGGTGGCAACCTTGCTTGCAGAGTTTAAGGGTAATTCCTTAGACTCTACAGCCCAGTCTAGTTAGTGGCAAACCAATTTTGCTTTATAGAATCCACATCTTGGGTAAGAAACATTATAATTAAGGGTCTCTTCTTGTTCCTCTGTATACTAACTCTGTAGACTCAAAATCATGCAAAAGGTGACATTCCCTCAACATTATGATTGGGCTAGTGTACGGAGCCTGGTATACTACTAATGCAATACTTTATTTCATTACATTTTGAATATTTGTAGATTTACAGAATAAAGAAACAAGTATGAGTAGAAAGGGACAACCCTAAAGTATGTGGTAATACATCCGGGATTTATTAGACAAATGAATGTTGCATACAGGCAAGCTATAATATCTCATGCTAGACTAGTCGAGGATTGAACTGAGAGCTAACAGCCATCCATTTCTCCTTTTCGATGAACAATATGCTGCCATCTTTTATCTGTTGGTTTTATCTGTCTTTATCCATCTTTTTAACATAATAACAATAATAATCATCATAAAAAAGATGCCATAGAAAACAATAAAAAAATCACAACATTGTATCCATTCTCAGATGAATTCCAGCTAATTTGTAAACAAAAGTGTTTTTGAAAGAGATGTAACTGTGAAGATAAGGCATCCCTGCCCTACAGGAAGTCTCTGCAAAGATGTAAAATCTTCAGATATGAGATGAATACATATAGGGTGATTTACTGAGCTAGGCTATGAGACAGACCAATATAAATGATGGCAACAAGGTTAGTAAACTGTTCTGGACTACATCCCAGCAAATAGTTCTGGAAATTTGCCAGTGCAGACATAAGCTACAAACTGACGGTCTGTTTCACTGATGAATGCACAGGCACATGAATAACATCACTAAAAGTATATAAACCCTGGTATATTGTACGTGTGCATACATAAAAATATTGATTAGCATGCACAGGGCGAATGTATCACAATTCCCTCTTATGCAGATTACTCTACATTGCATACTTACCCATTTGTAAGATGATAAAATAGCCTATAAATGCCCTAAATGCTTCATGTATTAAAATATCTGCATCAAGGTTAAGTCTACTGTACCTTAGTGGACATTACCTAATAACCATAAGTATAGGGTAATGGTTAATTCTAATGAATAAAGCCAGAATCTTCGTGCATTAAATTGACTAATTTTCTAGTAAACTCTATCTAGCCGTTAAGAAATGTCCTTACGCAGCACTTTAAGGGTTTTCATTCACTGACTAGAGAAAGCCAATTGCACAGACGCTTTCAAATACATATAGAAGTGCTTTAAAAAAAACTATACAGAATTCTAATGCGAGTATATGGCAGTGCTAATGCACTTCATGTATCAGTTATACATGCCAGGCACTGTATATTGGAGAGGTCAGCTAAAATGCGCAGCTTGCAGGGAACGTGCCTGGTTGCAGGGGGAAGGGGTGTTGGGTGGATGAAACGAGCCATCCTGCCTTTTTTTTTTTTTTTTTTTAAGCATTCAGATACAGGGTTAGGGCACCAAACTGAATCTTACCTTGGTGAAGAAAAGAGTAGCTACACCTCTGGCCCACAAAGAGTGTAACTTGAAGCTCTTTGCCCTAGCTACAACACTGGCCTATCAAAAGGAGTACTTGAAGTTGAAGCTTCGGGGCCCCAAATAAAAAATGTATAACAGGGCCTCCATTTATCATGTCCCATTTATAACACTAGAGTGTTTTTATATACTGGGTCAAAATGCTCCGCGTGTACATTAGAAGAATAAACCACCGTTCATGAGTCATAAACAATAGTTCTGCTATGTCAAATTGCCCAAATGGACTTGGTTACCCAGGTTACGTCGGTGGAGTAAGGTTACAGAAATGTTACAAGCTGAAGACCTACCCGGATGAGCGGAAGGGAAACAAAAGAATAGTCAATAGCAAGAATGATAATGAGAACCAAATACTATGCAACAGCAGTCTGCAGACATTGAATATGGAAAATTATAAATTTTACTTATTCTATATTCACTATATAAACGAATATGAAGTACTTAGCAAATAAGTGCCCATCCACCACGGCAAAATGACCTCTTTTAGATGGGACCCTACTCTATAATGACTCCTCTCCTTGTGCCAATAAGTGAATTTAGGGAAAGCAGGCTCCAACTATATACTGTACTAATTAAAATCAGCCTAAAGGTGATTAAGAGAGCATAACCAAGATATAGGCAGACAGACCTCCAAATGCAGAGGCCTGTTGACACAATAGCAGGGTCCCATCTAAAAGAGGTCACCTTGCCATGTTGGATTGGCACAAATGATTTTGTTTAAAATATAATTGCTAAGTACCTCATATTTATTTATATAGTGAATCGAAGCATCCAAAGTGGGATTCGATCCGAAGTTTAGGAAAAAATTGATTCGCCACGAAGCTGAAATTCCTTGCGCTTCGTGATAATGAATAATATTTCCTAAAATGGCTGCTAGAGTTGTCTTAGAAAGAACAGAAAAAAAACTCGATTAAGGCTAGATTCGGCCAGATAAGTTGACGGATTTGATTCGGGTCTGAGTCTATTCTACCCAAATCAAAAGTGCTCCACTTGGCCTGAAAACTTGTGTCTGGCATTCTGAGGTCACCTTGGGCTTCATCAGCTGGTTCCTGTAGGGCAGTTGCTACTGACTGGAGACTACGCTAAGGGCTGCTGCTAACAAAGTTGTGTAGGACAGCACTGAATTGCTATGGATAATATGAATGTACATACCCCAGAGTGGATTGGTCTACATTCCTACTATTACATCAAAAACTAGAAGCAATCTCAAACATGCTTCAGAAAGACCATCATTGTAAGGGGTCAAAATGTTGCATTTTAATGTACAGTATGTTGTTGGATCAAAGAAGTCTAATGGATGCAGTTGCCTCTTCTACTGGGGTTACCATCAGGGGCATTGCTAGGGTCTGAAAACATCCGGGGCACAAGTCCACTGTATCACGCCCTCATGAAGCCACGCCCCCATCACCACCTGGGGGGAGGCCCTTCACAGTAGTTATTAACCCCTTTCAGCAGTCACCCCTCCACAGTAGTTATTAACCACTTTCAGAAGTCCCCCTTCAGTGAATGGGGGACTGCTTAAAGGGGTTAATAACTACTGTGAAGGGTCTAGCCGTCTGGGCAACCCCACAGATCATCCCTCCACCCCCCTTGTACTTGTTCCGCTGATCCGCTACTTGCGGTCTGCATGGGCATGAGTTCAGTCACTTCAGGTGCGCAATCCTGTCCTGCGGCACGTGATCCTGCGAGACCTGTGACCTACAGCGGCAGGTCTCACAGGATCACACTCCGCAGGACGGGATTGCACACTGAAGTGACTGAACTCATGCCCGCGCAGCCCGCAAGTAGTGGAACAAGTACAAGGGGGGTAGGGAATAGCCAAATAAAAAAAAATGCTACCAGGCCAGCATAACATTCGGGGCACTGGACAAAACATACGGGATTAAGCCCGAATGTTTTGACCTAACGACACCCCTGGTTACCATATTGCAAGGTGTGAACCAAGAGTGGACAAAAGGACTACCTTAGACACCGCAACTGAGGTTGATCTGTGTCAATCCAATCATGGTTATCAAGCATCCACTAGGTAGAAAAACTTTTCAGACCTACTATACAAATCCTAGATGAGGCTTTTCAAGAAGTCAGTTTATCCAATAACCAGTGGGCAAATAGATCTCTTTCAAAAAGTTAGAAAATACATGTAACGGACCAATGTTTCTGTAACCCAATGTCTCACTTTAAAAACAATTTTAGCAGAGGACTGAGGTATTTCCTAACCCAAGACGCAAAGTAGTGGACAGATCCACCATTTTTCAGCTTTTGGCTGTCAAAAACATATCATTAATACAGTCTCACTACTAGCACTTTTTGATTATTTTCCTTAAAAAACATTCTAATCGACTTTAGCTATATTTTTTTAGTCTATTGTATGAGATCGAAATTAATGGTATACTATATAAAAGGTTATCAAAGAAAACTAGTAATATGGTGAGTGAAGGTTGTGCAATCTAAGAGTAACCTTGATACTACTTATTACTTTAATGGTGTTTGTACCCCTTTAACTGCTGAATTATTCAATTGCTGCCCAAGTCAATAATCTGTTATTTTCTCTACTCTCAGAGTACTAGAAACTGTTGCCCGTTACGTGTCTACTGACCCTGTAAAAGTAAATATCACACAGTGCTTCTTACCCTCACTTGGTTATATAAGTTATGTATGTCCACCATCACAGTGAAAATCAATACAGACTATGTCTGTTGGTCTTCGTAGTGCTTTAATTAAGAAGGCATTTTGGGAGCAGAAAGAAGATTTTTTATTGTGCTCTACATGTGGGACTTGATCATTTCATCCTGAGATACAGTCACGGTTAGTTCTATTTGAATATGACTTCATAGACCAAGGAAGTGTATTGATTTTTACCTCACTTTAGATTACTCTAAGGTTCTGAGTCTGCATTTAAAGTGATGTATAAGACATGCTATGATTATGGGGCAAGTTTCAATCCTGCACAAATTAGAGCATTGATTATAACTATTGCATTTGCTGTCAGACTGTGCGACTTCCTCTTTAACTTTTGCATAATACTTGGAGAGTATATAATTCATATATAAGAAGTGGTTATAACACTATGACCTTAAAGGAGCTATCTGGCTGGTAAAAAATTAAAGGAGCAGAATAGATTAAAATGTAAAAAAAAAAACATTACTCACCTTCCAACACTTCCTGGGTTTCCACCAATCACTTATTTCTGGAATGTGACCACTCATCCAATCACTGGCTGCGATAGGTCACTGCTGCAGCAGGTGATTGGGCGAGCCGGTACATTTCCTGTGTCATGAGAGACTAGAAAGTAGAGACCAGTGGTGGATGTAGGAAGCTCTGGAAGAGGAGCAGCAGCAGATCAGTAAGGTGAGCATAGCTTTGTTAACTTTTGTAAGCCACTCTGCGCCTTTAAAAAATAAAAATTCCCAGCTGAACAACCCCTTTAAAGATTGGTATCACCCTTTACCCACCGCTAAAGCCATGATTCAGTTAATATAGAGTAATAAAATACAGTTGACTAAAACTTATCACTGACATTTTATACACAGACCAAACATAACTTTAAGGGATGTCCTAATTAACCAAATGGATATCTGCCCCCTTTGGTCATGGGCCGTTGATGCACTGTGATAATGCCCAAATGGCCAGCCTGGCCATTAGGTCTCTTTCTGTGTGTGTATTATAGTCTGTCTATTCATTGGACCTTTCCTTCCAGCACTGCAAGGATTAAATCCCTTTTTTTCTCTGTTCAGCTGTTTGAGTAATGAGCTCATCAGCCCCCCTATATATGTTGGGTTGTTTGTTTCACCCAGTGCCACAGCAATAAATTCCTTTTGGTTTCCCTTTCTTGCTAGGCCCTAAAAAGAGCTATAATAACGTACTTAGACCCCCGGTACAAACACAAAATGGCGGAAATGTTACCACCATCACAGAGGGCTGTCAGAATGCAGCACTTCCGGGCCTTGCTTTGAGAATGCTGCATTCTGCTTTTGCGGGCACTGGCAGAGGAATTTCCACTCACTGAGAAACAGTTGCGGGTAACAATCCAACAGCGCATGCAAGAAGAGGCCGGTTTAAAGATGTGTTGGTCCCTTTGGATATGAGATAATTCTTGCAGCCAACCCATCAACAGCCGCCCTGCGGATGCAGCCTCACGGAACGCCTAAACCAACAGGTGTCCGACTAAATCGGGTTAACAGCCAATGGGGATGCTTTGAGAAGAAAGGAACCCCTGGACTACTGGGTGTGTAGGCTTGACCTGTGGCCAGAGCTGGCACAATTTGCCATGGAACTGTTGGCTTGCCCCTCATCCAGTGTCCTGTCCGAAAGAACGTTTAGCGCAGCAGAGGGGATCGTGACCGATTAGCGCACTCGCCTAGCTCACCTCACATTTCTAAAAATAAATGACGCATGGATCTCGGAGAAATTCAACACCTGTGACGACCACGTTTAATTGAATTTCCTCAGGCCAGCCCACAAATATCTGTCACCACCCAGAACAAATCATGCTCCCTGTCTTAGGTAAATACAGCGGCATAAAAGGCCTTTTCTGTTCGTTGAATGCCTAATGTTTTGGGCCTCGGAGGAATTCAACACCTGTAACGACCACATGTTTCAACTATTATCATTAGGTTTTTTTTCAAGAGGGGGGATTTTGTTAGCCATGTTTTTAATCCAATTTAATATTTTTAGTTCTTTTAAACATATGTATTTGACCTGTATTTGTACTGGCCTTCAGTAAAATTGATATCCTTTGATCATCTAAAAGACCTCCAGCCACATACTTACTTGTTCTTTTATGTACTCTGAATGCATAATATTTGGGGCCTGTAGTACACTGGCCTGCTGGAAAATTGATATCCAATGACTGTGTAATCTACCTTCAGCCACTTACTTACTTGTTCTTTTATGTACACTGAATGCATAATTTTGGGGGCCTGTAGTACACTGGCCTGCTGGAAAATTGAAATCCAATGACCGTGTAATCTACCTTTAGCCACTTACTTACTTGTTCTTTTATATACACTGAATGCATACGGTAATTTTTGCAGCCTGTAGTACACTAGCCAGCTGGAAAATGTATATCCAAAGTCCGTGTAATCTACCTTCAGCTACTTACTTACTTGTTCTTTTATGTACGTTGAATGCATAATTTTTGGGGCCTGTAGTACACTGGCCTGCTGGAAAATTGATTAACAATAACCGTGTAATCTACCTTCAGCCACTTACTTACTTGTTCTTTTATGTATGCTGAATGCATAATTTTTGGGGCCTGTATTACACTGGCCTGCTGGAAAATTGATATCCAGTGAACGTATAATCTACCTCCAGTCACATACTTGTTTTATGTACGCTAAATGCATAATTTTTGGGACCTGTAGTACACTGGCCTGCTGGAAAATTGATATCCATTGACCATGTAATCTACCTCCAGCCACATACTTACTTGTTCTTTTATGTACGCTGAATGAATAATTGTTGCGGCCTCTGAGGAATTCAACACCATTGAGGACTACATGTTATTGAATTTCAACTATTATTATTAGGTTTTTTTTCAAGAGGGGGATTTCAGTAGCCGTGTTTTTAATCCAATTTTAGATTTTTAGTTCTCTTAAACATATGTATTTGACCTGTATTTGTACTGGCCTGCAGTAAAATTGATATCCATTGACCGTGTAATATACCTCTGGCCACATAATCACTTGTTCTTTTCTGTCATGTGAATGCCTAATGTTTGGGGCCTGTAGTCCAGTGGCCTACAGTAAATTTTTTAGCCATTGACCGCATAATGTACCTTGAGCCACATAATCAGAATTTCTTTAATGTCAGGTGAATGCCTAATTTTTAAGGTCTGTACTCCCGTGGCCTAAAATAATAATCTTCTAGGCTCCAACAGGGCACATTTCAGAGAATTTCCCTTTAAGACTCATAAAAATGACCCCGATTAAGATCTGAATTTTTGTCATTGATCCCCCCTAGTATGTCACTGTCCATGTTGTGGGACTATTTGTACACGTCTACTAAGTATTTGGTGGCTGCAAATATGAGCTGAAGGTTCACCTGCCATTAAAGTGAATGTGGCCCACCACAAACTTGCGGTTTGCGAACATTTCATCGCGTTCGCGGACCGTCCCGGACGATGTTTGTCCATCAGTATTTGCAAGTTCTTTGTCTGCCCTGACCCCTGCCTGTTTCCTGACTATGTGTATTGCCTAATCCCTTGGTGCTTGGCACCGATGTCTCGGACCCCAGTAGGTGAGCAGCCAACCACACCTGGACTATTCCAAAAGGTAGTCAGATGTCTGTTTAGGGGTTAAAGGGTGAAAACAAAGAGACCGCTAGGATACTCGGGACTAGGACATTTTCTTCTCTGGTAGTGCCCCTTTTTTTTATCTCCCCTGTTCCCTTCCTACTCTTAGTGCTAGCATGGTGATCTTATAGTGCAGGAGATTAAGTGGTCCAGACACCATTCATTCATCCGTATTTCAAAATTCATAGAAACAAATATCTATATATCTCTAGTCAATGGAGAAGAACATTCTGGGGCCCTACGCAAGGGACTATTTTGCATGCATGGAAGAAAAGAGGTTTAAAAGAGTTATAATTCTGGAAGATGCAGTTGCTTGATTGTCTTATCTAAGCTTCTTTCCACCCACAGAAAGGGAAGAATGTCCTACAGATAAGCAAATAAACAAGTAAAAAAGAGTTTTAACCCTTAGGACACCCTAGGTTTTAACCCTTTTCTCTTTTTGTGTTTCCATTTTTCTTTCCTACGGTATCTTCCTTGAGCCATAAATTTTTTATTTTTTCATTCACATAGCTGTATGAGGGCTTATTTTTTGCAGGAAAAGTTTTACTTTCTAACACTACCATTTAATATGGAATGCAATGTAGTGGGAAGCAGGAAAACAATTCCAAATAGGGTGGAATTGAAAAAAAAACTAAATTTCTCCTTTTTATGGGTTTTGTTCCCACGCTGTTCCCTTTGCGACAAGAACTGACTTGTGCCCTTCATTCTCTGGATCAGTACGATTATAACGATACCACATATGTATAGTTTTTTTTAAATGTGTAAATAGTGTAAACTTTTTTATAGTTATGTCTGATAAGCTGTGTGGGAGCTCATTTTTTGCAGGACAATTTGTAGTTTTTATTGACACCATTTTGGAGTGTGTGATTTTTTTAATCACATTTTATTAAAAAAAATTGGGGAGAAGCAAATTGGCCATTTTGACCCTTTTTCCATTATGCCATTTGCCATATTGGAAAAATATTTTTATATTTTAATATTATGGGCATTTTCAGTCGTAGTGATACTCAAGTTTAGAGATTGAGCGAATTTCTGCTTATGAAATTCGCTTGCGATTTGTTTACTGGTAAAAGCAGAATTGCGTTATGGATTCCATCACCACGGACCATAATGCAATTCTATGACGGAATGCATAACGGAATGCCTTTAGAGGCATTCCGTTATGCATTCCGTCACATTAGAAGTCTATGGGCTGCAAAACAGATCTGTCCCCTGCATAACGGAAAGGGGCGGATCCGTTTTGCAGCCCATAGACTTCTATTATGATGAAATGAATAACGGAATGCCTCTAAAGGCATTCCGTTATGCATTCCGTCATAGAATTGCATTATGGTCCGCGGTAACAGAATTTCGCTCATCTCTACCAACAATGTTTATATTTTTTGTTATTTATGTATTTATTTTTTATTCTATGGAAAGGGAGATGATTTAAAATTTTATATTTTTTTAAATTAAAAGTAAAGTAAAAAATATTTTTAAAAATTTTACTTAATTCTGAAAAATAATAGAATTTGTGCAGACTTGCTCATTTCTTATGTTGGCCTGCTGGCCAAAATAAGAATTGCAGCTTCAGTGCCCTGGATCTCTTCAGAGAGACCCAGCGCATTGAAATCAATAACAAGCATCCTCATTAGCCACAGAGGATGCCGGTAAGAAGCCTGTAAGTGCGAGCTTCCGGGTTTTTCACCCTTTAGATGCCCTGATCTAACTTGATCACAGCATCTAAAGGCTTTAATGACCGTGATTGGCATTATTGCCGGTCCCGGTCATTAGCGGCAGGTCTCTGCTGTTTGAAACAGCAGAGACCCGCCGGCCATGATGCCCGCTGCACACGTGTACGGCGCTGGTAGCGAAGGGGTTAAATTTGTGGAATAACCCTTTTAATAATTTTCTCTGCTATATGTCGGGGGATTATTTTGTATGCAGGAAAAGGAGTTAACAAGAGCTAATTGCAATGCATCCCGGGAGATGCAGGTGCTTGATTGTCTCATGTGAGCTGCTGCCCACCCACAGAAAGGGAAGAAAGTGCTACAGAAAGGCAGATAAGTACATTTCAAAATTTGTGGGCTAACCCTTTAAGGTCTGACAAGTAAAAACTCATAATTATACATTTCCACCTCCTTTTAGAGTGTTTGATCTCTGAGTCTATAAGTAGAACTTCCCATTCTTTATACAGCATGCAGAAAATACATGACGGGATGTAGCAACAAATAATACATTGCTGAGAGTTTTTTCAGGTATGCTGCATGATACAGCTCGATCTTCCAAGAAAACAGCCTTCGAAAGTAATAGACCCCCTAGGGAAATCTGGAAAGACAAAGTGCGAGTAGGTGAGGTAAAGTTAGATTAACATTCTGCAGCAATCACCTGCCCTGTTTGTGTTCCGTCCAAGCACACAGAAGAGGCCATCAGTCACTGCGGAGCTCTGCTCCCAGTGCACAGCACTGCCTTTTTATTGCTCATTTTATTAGACGCCTCTTTAGTCAGCGCTCTGTTTAACAAGAGAGATGGAGGAAAGGGAGCTGAGCCTGTGAAATCTACATGACTACACCAAATTGATTTTCTTTTTGCTTGATGAGGAAAGCTGTTTGGAGCGGACTCTGCATCACTCTTGAAGCTACGCATTATAGGAGCCTCCTCAATAGATATGGGAATTTTCTCTGACTCTTCAAATTTTGTTGAAAGAGTAAAGATTTATGACAAAGGTGTTCGAGTCTCTATTTTTAAATAGTCAGGGAACAAAAAGAATGCTATATGTACCATCGATTTCTTCTTTATTAAAGAAAAAGTAGAAAAGTGTTCTGGGCTTTTAAATAGAATCCACCAAAGAGCTGCTTTCAGTGCAAGATTCCACAATAAAAAGACTTTACCCATAAAATAGGACAAAGGAAAAAAAAAGTGTTAGGCAAATGTATATAAGTGAAGTTAGGGGGAGTCTGACCCATATCAAAGTAAGCGTACCGCAATGTAAAGTAGGTGCCCCGAAACATAACCATACCTTTCTTGTAAAAATCTGATCAAGAAAGGTATGGTTATGTTTCGATGCCTCCGTGGTATGCCTGACTTTGAAACTGATTTTGGAGGTGACAGGTTCTCTTTAAAGAAAAAGGGAAGCAGGTAATTAAAGGGGTTGTCTCATTAAGGCAATTGCTTTCTAAGGTTAAACAGGCCAATGTACAGTGATAAACAGGCGCAGACTGGCAATATATCAGGCCAATCGGTGCTCACTTAGGGCTCTTTCACACAATTTATTTATATGTATTTATATTTATTTAAAAAAAAAACATTGGCCAAAAAAAGTTGGAAAAATTCTAACATTTTCAAAACATTCTTATTTAATTTTCAAAACATTTTCCAAAACAGGTGGAAGACCCTTCTTCTGCCATCTGCTTTTCATCCTTTTCTACATCATCTATTACCAATGATATGTCATCAGGAATACAGCTTCTTCTCTCTCTGCATCTTGCTGACCTCAAAGAATGATTTGGAAGAAGTAAAGACAGCAAAAGATGAGATGGGTCATCAATGAGACCTGGCCCCCCTAAGGGGTGCATAAAAAAACAATGATTTCCATTTTCTACTATATACTAATGCCATAGTCAGCTACAAGCAAAGGGAGGGACTGTAGTACCAGTAACTTGACCAGGTGCACGTTCAGCTTCTGCGCCATTGGATGCGTGCATGCCTACTGTTGTCTTTCTGCAATTACCTTGGTGATCGATCGTTAGTCGAAACAAGTGACTAGAAGTAGGAGCAGGAGCATCGGGAGCAATAGACGACATTGAAGTCAAGGGAAAGAAACAAAAGCTTTCATCTGGTGACGCTGACGAGCCCTGATTGCTCGAAAGGGAGTGCGGGCCGGTGTCATGGAACCATGAACCAGACGTACAACAAGAGATAAGTGGAAATAAGAAGGCTTTATTGAAAATCAAGCTGTCAGGCAAAAGTCCAAACGGATGGCTAAACCGAAGCAGGGTCTTGCGAAGCCAGAGGTCAGGAACCAGAAGGGTAGTCAGACGAAGCCTGGATCAGGAACCAGCAGGGTAGTCAGACGAAGCCAGAAGCAGCAGCAGTCTTAGAAGCATGTGAACACAGGAGGACCAAGCAAGGAACTGAAGCCACAGACCTCCTATATATATGAGCTAGGCATCCAGCTCCTCCCAGTGGGAAGGAGAAGCCGCAGGGTGGGAGGCTACAAGAAACCCAGAAACCAAGATGGCCGCCAGCACATGTCAAACGAAGGAGAACAGCAAGAAGGTAAGACCATGACAGTACCTCCCCCTCAAGGGCCCCTCCTCCGCGGAGTAAAGAACGGTTTCTGAGGGAAGCGTGCGTGGAAGGCTCGGAGCAAGGCAGGAGCATGGACATCTGCGGAGGGAACCCAGGAACGCTCCTCTGGACCATAACCACGCCAATGGACCAAAAACTGCACCCGACCGCGGACCAGGCGTGAGTCCAGGATATTGCTCACCTCATACTCCTAACGATTGCCCACTTGGACCGGACGGGGCAGAGGAACCGAGGAAGTGAAACGATTACACACCAGTGGCTTCAACAGGGAGACATGAAACACGTTGGAGATCCGCATGCCAGGAGGAAGCGCAAGGGCATAGGCTACCGGGTTTACCCTGCGAAGCACTCGGAAGGGACCAACAAAGCGAGGCGCCAGCTTGGGAGTGGGCACTCGAAGGTTGAGGTTGCGGGTGGACAACCATACGCGGTCTCCGACCTGGTAGGAAGGAGCGGGCGCTCGTCTGCGATCAGCCTGGAGTCTCTGGCGCCGCGCAGAGACCTCAAGGGACCTCTGGATCTGTACCCAAGAAGCACGTAGGACGGAAAGGTGATCCTCCACAGCCGGAATATCCTGGGGAGAGAATACCTCCGGTAACACGGCAGGTTGGAACCCATAATTGGCCATGAAGGGAGACGTCCCAGAGGAAGAGTTCACCGCCGTGTTCCTGGCAAACTCAGCCCAAGGCAGGAGGTCAACCCAATTGTCTTGGTGATCGGAGACATAGCAACGAAGGAATTGTTCCAAGGCCTGATTGGATCGTTCTGCGGCCCCATTGGACTGAGGGTGGTAGGCCGAGGAGAAAGAGAGATGAATCCCCAACTGGGAGCAAAAGGCGCGCCAGAACCTGGACACAAACTGACTCCCCCGATCCGACACAATCTCCTTGGGCAAACCGTGCTACCGGAAGACCTCCCTGGCAAAAATCGTGGCCAACTCTTGTGCAGAGGGTAACTTCTTGAGAGGAACACAGTGGCACATTTTGGAAAACCGATCCACAATCATGAGAATGACCGTATGGCCTCGGGATGCAGGGAGGTCCACAATGAAATCCATCCCCAGGTGTGACCATGGACGCTCCCCGGTGGCTATGGGTTGCAAAAGGCCCAACGGAAGGTGCCGAGGGGACTTACTCTGGGCACAAACGGAGCATGCCGCTACATATGCGGCGATGTCGGAACGTAGAGAAGGCCACCAGAACAGACGTGAAACAGCCCAGGACAGCTGATTCTTTCCAGGATGCCCCGCGGCCTTGGAGTTATGGTAGGTTCGCAACAACCGAGTGCGCAACTCCTCAGGCACAAAACATCTGCCGTTGGGTCTCCCAGAGGGAGCACCAGATTGAGCCACCAAAATCTGCTCACCCAGGGGAGAGGTCAGGCTGGTGCGAATGGCGGCCAGGATCTGATTCGGAGGTATGACCGAAGTCGGAATCGACTCCTCCCCGGACAGCTCGGAGTACTGCCGTGATAAGGCATCCGCTCTGATGTTCTTGGAACCGGGTAGGTAGGAGACCACGTAATTAAAACGTGACAAGAACAGAGCCCATCTGGCCTGACGTGGTGTCAATCTCTTGGCCTCAGAGAGGTAGGTCAGATTCTTGTGGTCCGTCAGGATGAGAACCGGAACCACCGAGCCCTCGAGCAAGTGCCTCCATTCTTTAAGGGCCTGCACGATGGCCAATAACTCCCTGTCACCAATCTGATAGTTGCACTCCGCGGAAGACAGTTTCCGGGAGTAAAACCCACAAGGAAGCAGAGGACCCTCTGGTGTTCTACGCTGAGACAGAAGGGCGCCTACTCCCGTCTCAGACGCGTCCACCTCGAGGACAAAAGGCAACCTAGGGTTGGGATGCGACAGAATCGGAGCCGACACAAAGGCGGACTTTAGAGCCTCAAAAGCTCGGATGGCCTCGAGCGGCCAGACCTGGGGATTACTGCCCTTCCTGGTCAGATCCGTGAGAGGCTTGGCTAGCATGGAAAAGTCCCTGATGAACTTCCGATAATAATTGGCGAAGCCCAAAAAGCGCTGCAGGGCACGAAGACCACTGGGCTGGGGCCACTGTAAGACAGCCGAAACCTTCTCAGGATCCATGGAGAACCCCTCAGCGGAAATGATGTAACCTAAGAAGGTTACCTGGGATCGGTGAAATTCGCATTTCTCAAGCTTACCGAACAGCTTGTTCTCTCATAACCGTTGCAACACTCGTCTGACATCCAGAATGTGGGCCTCCATGGATTCAGAATATACCAAGATGTCATCCAAATAGACCACCACACACTGCTGCAACAGGTCACGGAAAACATCGTTGATGAATTCCTGGAAGACTGCGGGCGCATTGCACAACCCAAAGGGCATAACCAAGGATTCATAATGACCGGTCCTGGTGTTAAACGCGGTCTTCCACTCATCGCCCGCCTTGATCCTTACCAGGTTATATGCCGCCCTCAGGTCGAGTTTGGTAAAGACCGTGGCCCCTTTGAGGCGATCGAACAGCTCGGAAATCAAGGGTATCGGGTAAGCGTTCTTGATCGTGATGCGATTGAGACCCCTGTAATCGATGCAAGGCCTCAAATCACCGCCCTTCTTTTTCACAAAGAAAAATCCAGCCCCTGCCGGGGACGAGGATTTGCGAATGTGTCCGCGTGAAAGCGCCTCCCTCACGTACTCCTCCATGGCCTCATTCTCCGCTACCGACAGTGGATAGACCTTGCCACGAGGAGGAACGGCACCAGATTGTAACTCTATGGCACAATCGTATGGGCGGTGCGGAGGTAGGGCAACCGCACGCACCTTATCGAATACATCCCGGTACTCCTCGTATTCAGGAGGCAACAGAGAGTCCGAGGAAGTACACAGCAACTTGACAGACCCATGGATGCAACTAGCCCCACACTGCGGTGACCACGAGAGGATCTCGGCCGATCTCCAATCGAAAGTCGGATTATGCTTCTGGAGCCAGGGGTACCCCAAGACCACCGAGTAGTGTGGAGACGAAATAACCTGGAGACAGACCGACTCTCTGTGAACGGCACCAATGGCCATCCCCACTGGAAGGGTCTCATGAGTCACGTGTGGCGGCAGAAGGGGTCTGCCGTCTATCGCCTCAAGAGCCAGTGGGGAACCTCGAGGCTGCAGAGGAATGGAATTGGCGGCAGCGAACACACTATCAATGAACAAACCACCAGCACCAGAGTCCACCAACGCCTGGGTCGTCACCGAGCCCCCGACCCAGGAGAGGACAACAGTAATCAGTGGTTTGTCAACACGGGAAACCGGGGACGAGGAGACTCCACCCAAGATCTGCCCCCGACAGGATCTCAGGTGCGAGCGTTTCCCGGACGGTTCGGGCATGCCAACCGAAAATGCCCACCGAGACCACAGTACATGCATCGGCCCTCGCGTCTCCGGAGTACCCTCTCTCCCTCGGACAGGCGAGTAAACCCCAGCTGCATGGGTTCACCCCCAGACAAGTCATCCCCAGGAGGCGTGGGAGGAGAGGGAGGCACGGGTGGGACAGCAAACGTAGGCGCCAATCTGTTAGAAGACCTCCGCAGGCTCTCCTTAAAGGAAGGTCTCTCCCTGAGTCTGGTGTCAATCAAAATCAGGAAAGAAATAAGAGACTCGAGCTCCACTGGTAGGTCCTTAGCTGCAACCTCATCCTTCAAGGCATCCGAGAGACCATGAGAGAAAGCAGCGACCAGAGCCTCATTATTCCAGCCCACCTCTGCTGCCAGGGTACGAAACTCAATGGCGTATTCAGCTACGGATCGTGAACCCTGTCTGATGGACATAAGGAGCTTCGCAGCAGAGGCAGCATGAGCCGGCACATCGAATACCTTCCGAAGAGAAGCAACAAAACCGGAAAACTCGGCAACCACCGGATTGTTGTTCTCCCATAAAGGGCTGGCCCAGGCCAAGGCCTTGTCCGAGAGCAGCGAGATCAAGAAGCCCACCTTTGATCTCTCAGTAGGAAAGGCATGTGGCAGCAACTCGAAATAAATGCCCACCTGGTTAAGGAAACCTCGGCACTGAGTTGGCTCTCCCCCAAAGCGCTGTGGAAGGGGGGCAGAACCGGTCATACCCCGAAACACCGCAGGCGCAGCAACAGGTGTCGGGGTAGACTCTGGCGCAACAACCGGAGTGGCAGTAGGAGCGGGCCCAGGAGCGACAACCGACCCATCGGCAACAGAAGCTAAATGAGCCGTGCGTTCAAGCAGGGTTTGCAACGCCACAGCGAACCGACCCAACAGGTGATCCTGCTGATCAAGTCTGGCAACCAGCGTAGGTAGCGAGGATGGCCCTGTACCGTCAGAATTCATGGCTTGGTCCTAATGTCATGGAACCATGAACCAGACGTACAACAAGAGATAAGTGGAAATAAGAAGGCTTTATTGAAAATCAAGCTGTCAGGCAAAAGTCCAAACGGATGGCTAAACCGAAGCAGGGTCTTGCGAAGCCAGAGGTCAGGAACCAGAAGGGTAGTCAGACGAAGCCTGGATCAGGAACCAGCAGGGTAGTCAGACGAAGCCAGAAGCAGCAGCAGTCTTAGAAGCATGTGAACACAGGAGGACCAAGCAAGGAACGGAAGCCACAGACCTCCTATATATATGAGCTAGGCATCCAGCTCCTCCCAGTGGGAAGGAGAAGCCGCAGGGTGGGAGGCTACAAGAAACCCAGAAACCAAGATGGCCGCCAGCACATGTCAAACGAAGGAGAACAGCAAGAAGGTAAGACCATGACAGCCGGTGGGAGATGCAGCGCTTCCTGCATCAGGCTGTAACACTAAATGAGTGGCATGGATTTCCCACGTAACTTTATGGTGACGCTCAATGTGTTGATGCAGGGCCAATGTGCCAACATTAGAACCCTGGCCGTGCTTTACCTTCTGCCCACACATCCTGCATACCGGCACGTAACGTCCCCCAGTGACTTGGTGAAAAATTCCTATACTGGCGGGTATGGCATTTTCCCTCCACCACTTTGTGATGCCTGCCTGCCACTGCTTTTGTGAACCCGTGCACTGCTAGTCTGTTCCTCACAGGTAGCCTCCCGAGTAGCAGATGGTGTACTCCTCCCGGGTTTGGCTGCATATCTACCACTGCTAGCACCATGCTGTCTCACAGGCACACTTCCACCCTGCAGTCTCATGGGCACACTTCCACCCTTCTGTCTCACAGGCATACTGAGCCCCCTCCTTCACCCGGCTCCCACATGTGATCGGCTACATCGTCATCTACATCTGTTTACAGTTTCAAAGGTCACTGTCAGTAGAGCACTACGCCGTCATGGTTTCAAATCATGCATTGCACGGAAGGTTCCTCTGCTCAAGTCATCACATGTATAGGCCCGGCTAAAGTTTGCCAATGACCATCTGGATAATCCAGAGGAGGCATGGGAGAAATTCATGTGGTCAGATGAGACCAAAGTAGAACTTTTTGGTCTAACCTTCACTCATCGTGTTTGGAGGAAAAAGAAGGATGAGTTGCATCCCAAGAACACCATCCCTACTATCAAGGATGGGGGTGGTAACATCATGCTTTGGGGGTGCTTTTCTGCGAAGGGGACAGGATGACTGCACTGTATTAAGGAGAGGATGTATGAGACCATTTATTGTGAGATTTTGAGCAACAAGCTCCTTCCCTTGGTCAGAGCATTGAAGATGGGTCATGGCTGGGTCTTACAACATGACAACGACCGGAAGCACACAGCCAGGATAACAAGGAGTGGCTCCGTAAGAAGCATATCAAGGTTCTGGAGTGGCGTAGCCAGTCTCCAGACCTAAATCCAATAGAACTGGAGGGAGCTAAAACTCTGTGTTGCTTAGCAACAGCCCTGAAACCTGACAGATCTAGAGGAGATCTGTGTGGAGGAGTGGGCCAAAATCCCTGTTGCATTGTGTGCAAACCTGGTCAAGAACTACAGGAAACGTTTGACCTCCGTAATTGCAAACAAAGACTTCTGTACCAAATATTAACACTGATTTTCTCGGGTGTTCAAATACTTATGTTCAGCAGTGCAAGACAAATACATTCTTTAAAAATCATACAATGTGATTTCCGGATTTTTTTTATTTTTTATTCTGTCTCTCAGAGTGGGAATGCAGCTACAATGTGAATTGCAGACCCCTCCATGATTTCTAAGTGGGAGAACTTGCAAAATCGCAGGGTGTTCAAATACTTCTGTTCCTTACTGTATTATAGAGAAGCTGATCAGCCGATGAATGAGCAAATGTAATTGTTACTTCCACATTCAGTATGTATAATCAGACCGGTGCAAATGGGTGCCAATGAATGTGTTATCCTCGATTGACTCTCACACTCTCCGATGGGCAGTGTAATACCACCCTCTGTGTAATAGACACCTCTGACAGTCACTTTTCTCCCAGAAAACAAAAGGATTAGGCATGTTGACATCCAACAGCCTAGCCCTTCTCGCCCCTGACATCTCCCTTTACACGTTTGATGGATGATCGGTCCCACTAAAACCAGAGGCCTAGCTGGCCATACACATTAGAAGTATGCTCCAAATATCTATCTAAGTACTAAGCATAGTTCAGGTGTTTAGGCTCAGTAGCCGTATAGTTTCAGCACAATATACTCTAAGTCAGCACATTGATAGAACATTTTAAAATGACTTGCTTAAAAAGTAAAACTCATATATCTCACATCAAAGCATTAATATCCTACCTTCTTTATATAAAGTGCATAACATAAATGTCACGCAAACTAAGCCAGAGTGTATTATCTCCGAAGTAAGCCGCTCAATCAGCTTAAAGATAAAAAAAGTTAGGTAAATTTGTCAGCAGAAGCCAAAAGGTACATGCCTCGGGATACACGAATACATTTACATAATAAGGTCTGCTTATCTGAGGAGGGATATCCATAATGTTTGCAACAATGAAGAATTTTCTACTGAAATTGTGCAAACAAAATATTACTAAAACCCACTATACAATACGACATAAGCAAAGCATACAACTGTGTCCCAGTGCAAAACTGAGCCCGCATTTTCCACCAAATCAATCCAGCTGCAGTTATTTAAAAAGTCTTATTTGTCACCAGATCCCACCAATTTCCACATGATATACCAACTATCTTATGTCCCCGTGCAGATAGCTTGTATATAAACATTCAGGCAGAGCTTTAATCCCAGAGTTGTACAGCGCTATGATTAAAGCTCCTGCTCCTGCAATCTAACAGGAGCAGGTCGGATCCCGGCTGTCAGACACAGTGGGGATCCTGAGGAGAAGACAGGAGCGGTTTATTACCGCTTCTGCCTTCTCCTGTGCCGGGAGAAGATCGAGTGCAGGGAGGGAGAACAGGAAGCCAAGTCATTTCCTGTATTGGTCCCGCCGGTCACATGACCGACTGGGAGTCTTGGGGTAGGAACAGGACTGCAGGGTCTAAGGAGACCCTGATCAGCTTTGCCTGTGTGTAATGTTCCCACACGGGGCTGTTTTCCCCTATAACTGGGGCTGCCCCAGTTACAGTGGAAACCGTGGGAAAATAAAATTCAGTGTCCTCCAGAGGTCTTTAAATGACCTCCTGGGGGACATATTTTGTGGCAATAACAAATTAAAATATAAGTAATAAAAAATAAAATGTATAATAATAATAAAATATAAAAAATATAAAAAAAAATGTAAATGCTAAAGGAAACCGACACCATAGTTGCCCAGTTCACTCAAACCTATACATGGTATATATCAAAACAATCATCACAAAATAGGAAACCCATTGTAATAATTAATTATTGTGGCAGTTTTAATATTTAACAAATAAAAAGTTATAATAAAAAAAATATTTGCGGTTTTCCCCCAAATGAAACCTAAAAAAAGGAAAAAAATGTTAATAAAAAGTCCTATGTGTCAAGTAAAAAACATTGTAAAAATTATTTTGGTAGTGAAACAAATAAAAAAAGTTAGGCCCCTTGCAGACAAGCGTGACCAGAATAGGTCCGAATGCATTGCAGATGCATTCAGTGAAAAATACGCGATTTCGCAAGCAAGGGCATTCAGTATTGTATGTGATCGCGTTCATTGTGGGTGCAATGCGATTTAATGCATTTTTCACACGCGTGATAAAAAACTGAAGGTATACAAACAACATCTCTTAGCAACCATCCGTGAAAAACGCATTGCATCCGCACCTGCTTGCAAGTGTGATGCGATCTTCACGCAGCCCCATTCACTTCTAAGGGGCCAGCGCTGCGTGGAAAACGCAGAATATAGAACATGCTGTGTTTTTCAAGTACAGCACTAGTGATGTGTGAAAAACAACGCTCATGTACACAGACCCATTAAAATGAGTGGGTCCGGATTCAGTGCGGGCGCAATGCGTTTGCATCACACATTGCACCCGTGCGGAATACTAGCTCGTGTGAAAGGGGCCTTAGGGTCACAAAAAAAAAAGTTAGGGCCACTAAACCACCATGTGCACAAAATCAGAAAACATTTCAGGACTAGTCATGAAAGGGTTAAGATATGTAAGACTTCTTTCTCTACTTAAACTCCATACTGTTGAACTGAAACCAAATGGAGCCTATTATACTGTATACACTGAATGGGTTCTGTTCTGCAACGTTCAAGTTAGCTATGTGCTAAATCCCGAAGTTCTGTAATTTTCGTTCTTCTGCTCGTAGAGTGGAGCAGTATCATTGAAATGAATAGCTGTGATGTTTCCTAAGTGAACGAATTTGCACAAGAATACATTTTCCATAGGCTATAGACACATGAGATGTGTAGTGCCCCTGGTGGAATACTAAGGTATAACACCTTATCCATTGTGCCAGTTTGTGTTTTCTTATGTCCTTTCTTTCAGCTTGGTAGCTAATCTGATTACATTGCAGATCTGGCACTTTTAAATATTTGTCCCATAAGCCTCTAGTGGGAAGAAACATACACCTCCCTGTCCTTCTACTCAAATGTCTGTCTTTTAGTCGATGAACACAGCAATATTAAAAAATAAGGGTAAAATCCACCAAGGTGGTACGGAGCAGCTGAATGCAAATTTTAATTTAGGAATTTCCAAGGTAGTGTCTTATCACGATACGTACATTTATTTATGTATGTCATAGCGAGAAATAATAGAAGGAAAAAACATAATAAATGTCACTGGGTCTTATTTTTTCATATGAGACCTTTTCTATGTAAATGTGATTTCTGGTCCAGAAAATCAAAATGTCATTGATTTGGGCTCATTGATGCTTTTCTTCAAATTCTCTTCCACAAAGTTTTACGTGCATGTGCTGTACAGTCGAAACTCTGTATGAACGCTGCACAGGGAAAGCACACGTAAAAATAAATCTTACCGCAGAACAAGCATATTTAACCCCTTCAAGACCCTGCTATTTTTTCACTTTCCTGACCCTGTTACTTTTCATAAATCATAAAACTTTGGAATGCTTTTCCTTATGAAAGGCATTCTGAGAATGTTTTCCTTTAACACATTGTACTTCATTTTAGTGATAACTTGGAGCCGATATGTTTTACCTTTAATTTCTTTAAAAAAAAATCAAAAATGTATAAAAGAAAATTGAAAATTGTCTAAATTGAAATTTCTCAGCTTTTTAGATGGATAGCTATACCCGAGAAAATAATTTGTTAACATTCGCCATATGTCGACCTTATGTTGGCATCAATTTGTAAATGTTATTATTATTTTTTTAGCACTTCAGAAATCTTAGAATTTTAGAAGTAACTTTTTAATTTTTTAAAACCCACTTTTTAAGGATGATTCAGTTATGAAGTTACTTTGTGGGGCATACATTATAGAAATCATAAATTAATGATGCCCTTTTAAAAACTACATCCCTCAAACTATTCAAAACTGATTTTTAAAAACTTTGATAACTCTTTAGGTGTTCCACAGGAATGAAAGCAAAATGGAGGTGAAATTTAATTGATTTAAATTTTTTTCCCAGTTTTCCTCTAACACAACAAGGTTTAAAAGCTGAACAAACCCAATATTTATTACCCCGGTTCTGCAAGTTACAGAAACAACTCATACATAGCCATAAAGTGCTGTAAGGGCACACTGCAGGGCTCCAAAGGGAAGAAGCAACATATGGCTTCTGGATGGCAGATTTCACTGGAGAAATTTTCTACAGTGCAAACCCCCAAAAAGTGACCCCATTTTGGAAACTATACCACCAAGAAATTTTTTAAGGGGTGTAGTGAGCACTTTGTCCCAAAAGTTGTTTTATAGAATTTGCTAAATACATTTTTTACAAGAAAATGTCGCTTTAGGCCAACTTTTTTTGTTTTCTCAAGGGAGAAAATCACCCCACCATTTGTTATCCATTTTCTCCTGAATAGGGCGACACTCCATATTTGGTTGTAAACTGCTGTTTGGGCACACTGCAGGGTTCAAAAGAGAAAGAGCACCATGTGCGTTTGAGGCCTAGATTTATGATATTTGTTATACAGCACTGACCAAGAACTATAGAGGCTCTGAGGGTCAAAAAGAAGAAAAGAAAGCCCCAAGAAGGGACCCCATTTTAGAAACCACGCCTCTTACTGAATTTTCCAATGGGTGTACTGAGCATTTTGACCCCACATACATTTTGTAAAAAATAATTCACAGCAGATGGTGCAAAGTGAAAATTGCAATTATTACACTTGTATGCCTTTTCAGTGCCCAATATGTTGTGCCCAGTAAATGCCAGTGTGAAGAGCGAGCCCTCTTATTATTACGCTGTGCTACCTGGTTTTATAAACACCCTACATGTGGCCCTATTCTTTTGCCTGGACAGGGAATAAATGAACACCATGTGCATTTGAGGCCCAATGTGGTGAATTATACATCTTTTTCTGACAACTGTAAAGGCTCTGGGGTGCAAAAATAAATGGAACCCCCGAGAAGTGACCCCATATTGGAAACTACACCCTATAAGATATTTATTTAGGGGTGGAGTGAGCATTTTGATCCAACAAGTGTTTTTTAAAAATGAATGAGCATGGGACGGTGCAAAACGAAAATTGCAACTTTTTCCCAAATGTGGCATTACAGTGCCCAATATACTGTGCCAAGCTCATGCCATCTAAGACTCACACCACACCCTTCAAATAGTTACGTGGGTTCTACTGGGTACTGAAATACCAAAAATGTGGATGTACAGTTCTGTTTGGACAAAAGATAATCACGGCCAGCTCCAATGCAGAGGTCCAGGGCACGGAAAAGCGTGGCACTCCAACAAATGAAAACTTGAAAAGAAAGTTCATTCCAGCCTCCGGATAAAACAATGGAATCCTTTATTGAGAAATAGTCATAAAATCCAGGTATGCTAAGCACATAGTGTACAGAAAAACGCACCTCCTGTGACTCGTTTTGGATGTACAGTGGAGGAAATAATTATTTGACCCCTCACTGATTTTGTAAGTTTGTCCAATGACAAAGAAATGAAAAGTCTCAGAACAGTATCATTTCAATGGTAGGTTTATTGTAACAGTGGCAGATAGCACATCAAAAGGAAAATCGAAAAAATAACTTTAAATAAAAGATAGCAACTGATTTGCATTTCATTGAGTGAAATAAGTATTTGAACCCTGTAACAAAAAAAGACTTAATACTTGGTGGAAAAACCCTTGTTTGCAAGCACAGAGGTCAAACGTTTCTTGTAATTGATGACCAAGTTTGCGCACATTTTAGGAGGAATGTTGGTCCACTCCTCTTTGCAGATCATCTCTAAATCCCTAAGGTTTCGAGGCTGTCTCTGTGCAACTCTGAGCTTGAGCTCCCTCCATAGGTTTTCGATTGGATTAAGGTCCGGAGACTGACTAGGCCACTCCATGACCTTAATGTGCTTCTTCTTGAGCCACTCCTTTGTTGCCTTTGCTGTATGTTTTGGGTCATTGTCGTGCTGGAACACCCATCCACGACCCATTTTCAGTTTCCTGGCAGAGGGAAGGAGGTTGTCGCTCAGGATTTCACGATACATGGCTCCGTCCATTTTCCCGTTTATGCGAATAAGTTGTCCTGTGCCCTTAGCAGAAAAACACCCCCAAAGCAAAATGTTTCCACCCCATGCTTGACGGTGGGGACGGTGTTTTGGGGGTCATAGGCAGCATTTTTCTTCCTCCAAACACAGCGAGTTGAGTTAATGCCAAAGAGCTCTATTTTGGTCTCATCAGACCACAGCACCTTCTCCCAGTCACTCTCTGAATCATTCAGGTGTTCATTGGCAAACTTCAGACGGGCCTGCACATGTGCCTTCCTGAGCAGGGGGACCTTGCGAGCCCTGCAGGATTTTAATCCATTGCGGTGTAATGTGTTTCCAATGGTTTTCTTGGTGACTGTGGTCCCTGCTAATTTGAGGTCATTAACTAACTCCTCCCGTGTAGTTCTAGGATGCTTTTTCACCTTTCTCAGAACCATTGACACCCCACGAGGTGAGATCTTGCGTGGAGCCCCAGAGCGAGGTCGATTGATGGTCATTTTGTGCTCCTTCCATTTTCGAACAATCGCACCAACAGTTGTCACCTTCTCTCCCAGCTTCTTGCTAATGGTTTTGTAGCCCATTCCAGCCTTGTGCAGGTCTACAATTTTGTCTCTGACATCCTTGGACAGCTCTTTGGTCTTTCCCATGTTGGAGAGTTTGGAGTCTGCTTGATTGATTCTGTGGACAGGTGTCTTTTATACAGGTGACTAGTTAAGACAGGTGTCCTTAATGAGGGTGACTAATTGAGTAGAAGTGTCTAACCACTCTGTGGGAGCCAGAACTCTTAATGGTTGGTAGGGGTTCAAATACTTATTTCACTCAATGAAATGCAAATCAGTTGCTATCTTTTATTTAAAGTTATTTTTTCGATTTTCCTTTTGATGTGCTATCTGCCACTGTTACACTAAACCTACCATTGAAATGATACTGTTCTGAGACTTTTCATTTCTTTGTCATTGGACAAACTTACAAAATCAGTGAGGGGTCAAATAATTATTTCCGCCACTGTATATAACACCCTTAGTCGTAGCAAGGTGGTGTGATTTCTGGTGTTACTTATACCAGAGGTTGGGGCGGAGCTGAATTCAATTAACTAAAAAATGTAATACATGTGTGACAACAGCTCGCAGTGAATGACCCCCACTAACCTGAGATACAGCAGACACAACCAGCAGTATACATAGGAAAAACTTAAATTAAAAAAAAAAAAACACGTGCACCAAAACAGGTAAAAATAATGTAATAAAAATTTGCTGTATCTGAGGTTAGTGGGGGTCATTCACTGCGAGCTGTTGTCACACATGTATTACATTTTTTAATGAATTGAATTCAGCTCTGCCCCAACCTCTGATATAAGTAACACCAGAAATCACAACACCTTGCTATGATTAAGGGTGTTATATACATCTGAAAAAGAGTCACAGGAGGTGCGCTTTTCTGTGCGCTATGTGTTTGGCATACCTGGATTTTATGACCATTTCTCAATAAAGGATGCCATTGTTTTATCGGAGGTTGGAATGAACTTTCTTTTTAAAGTACTGTTTGGGTACGCTGCAGGGTTCAAAAGGGAAAGACCACCATTTAACTTTTGCAGAGCAGATTTTGATGGATTGGTTTGCGTGCGCCATGTTGCTATTCAGCATCCTCACTTTTTGAGAAGCAGGATAAAGAAAAGGCAGCAATTTTGTCATTGCTTTTTGGGTTTCGTTATTGCAGCTTATGATTAGAGATGGCAATTTTATAGTATTTCTTTTTTTTTTACATTTTACCACTTTTTCACAAAGCATTTTTGGAAAAAATAATCACATTTCCAGACAGCCATATATATTTTTTTGTTTTCTGGCAATAGTCTTGTATGACGGCTCATTATTTGCTGGAAGAGACGATATTTTTATTAGTACTATTTTGAGGTACATATGACTATTTGATCGCGTGATATTATGATTTTTGAAAGGCGAAGTGACCAAAAATTGTCAGCGTTTACCTGACAGGGTAGATCATGTGATACCTTTATAGAGCAGGTCGTTACAGATGCGGCAATAGCAAATATATCTATTTTTTTATTTTTGTTCAGTTTCATACAATAAAGCTATTTTTAAAAAGAAAAAAGTTTTTTGTGTCGCCATTTTCTGAAAGCCATATTTTTTTTTCTGACGATGGTCTTGTGTGGGGGCTCATTTTTGGCGGGTTGATTTTACATTTTCCTTGGTACCATTTTGGGATACATAGGGGGCATTTATGATTAAATATATGCCACTTTTTTAAGGTATACCTGTTGCAAGTTCAGTCACACGGGATTTGCAACCGAATCTGCGACTTCTTCCTCTTCTGCGTCACGTACGCCAGTTCTAAAAATAAAGGGGACGTGGTGTGGGCAGTGAAGCAGGCAAACTGGCAGGCCCGTCTCATTTAGCACTTTCTATGCCAAAAATTATCTAAATCTATGCCAGCAAGGGAACTGCCGTACATTTATGGTTGTTATGCGCCGGCAGTGGATGCCAAACGTCGGTCTTAATAAATGACCCCAATAGTACTTTTTGATGGCTGATATTGATGGCTTGATATTACACTTTTTATGAAGCTGTTTTGCTATGTTTTTTTTTTTAATAGCGTTCACTTAACGGAACAGATCATGTGATGTTTTTATAGAGCCAGTCATTACAGAAGCGGTAACACCTAATACTGTATTTCTAATCTTTAACAATTTCAAATGACTTGACCTGATAGGGGGAAAGGGTCGCATTTTTTTCCTTGAAACTTAAATTTTTGGGGGAAAAACTACTATGGGACCAACTTTTGAGGGGTTGATCTCTTTTCCACTGCAGTACAATGCATGATGTATTGTGCAGCAACACAACAACGGTCGTGTGCATGAGGCCTCCGTTGTTGTGTTCCATTCCGCAAAATGGGGTTCCGTTGTTCCGTGATCCGTTTTCATTTTTGTTTCCGTGTGTCTTCCTTTATTTTTGGAGGATCACCAGACATGAAGGAAAGTAAAAAAAAATCTAAGTCAAGTTTGCCATGCAAATGATAGGAAAAAAAACGGACACGGAGACGTGGATGACAATATTGTGTGCCTCCGTGTTTTTTCACGGACCCATTGACTTGAATTGGTCCGCGAACCGTTTTCCGTGAAAAAAATAGGACAGGTTATATTTTTTTGACGGACTGGAACCACGGATCACGGACGCGGATGACAAACGGTGCATTAGCCGAGTTTTCAACGGACCCATTGAAAGTCAATGGGTCCACAGAAAATCATGAAAAACTGAACAACGGACATGGAATGAAACAACGGTCGTGTGCGTGAGGCCTTATACTGACAGTTCGCTATGAGACCCAGTCTGAGGGAGCCACTGTTGCAGAGTGGGGAGCCGATCGGGTCAGAGAGGGAGCCTACTCCCTTTGCAAACCCCTTAGATGCGTCAGTCAGCATTGACCAGCGCATCTAAGGAGTTTTCACCCATGCCAGCGGTTACAGCAGGGACTCGGGTGCCAGTAACAGCCGAGCCTCTGCCTCTGTCTGATCAAAGGAGTGCAGCTCCTGCTCACTCCCGATCAGCCTGAGCAGAGGTTAAAGTGTTGCCTACCAAACATTAACGGAGGAAGTCAGGAAGGGGTTAAATTCTTATGTAATATGTATCAATGTGTAGTAAAAATTTTCTTCGGAACATGAGAATATTACACATCCATACAATCTCCAAGACATGCATCAAGCTATGATACTTATATGGGGACCTGACAACCAACTGACTTTAATTAGACCCTTCAGTTCAAGAAAAACAACTACATTAACTGGGTAACTAACAATACACTTACCTGATGCCCGGCTTTTCCAATATTCAGGCCACATCGCTTCTCAGTAAGGGCTCTTTCACACCTGCGTTCTTTTCTTCCGGCATAGAGTTCCGTCGTCGGGGCTCTATGCCGGAAGAATCCTGATCAGTTTTATCCTAATGCATTCTGAATGGAGAGAAATCCGTTCAGGATGCATCAGGATGTCTTCAGTTCAGGACCGGAACGTTTTTTGGCCGGAGAAAATACCGCAGCATGCTGCGCTTTTTGCTCCGGCCAAAAATCCTGAAGACTTGCCGCAAGGCCGGATCCGGAATTAATGCCCACTGAAAGGCATTAATCCGGATCCGGCCTTAAGCTAAACGTCGTTTTGGTGCATTACCAGATCCGACGTTTAGCTTTTTCTGAATGGTTACCATGGCTGCCGGGACGCTAAAGTCCTGGCAGCCATGGTAAAGTGTAGTGGGGAGCGGGGGAGCAGTATACTTACCGTCCGTGCGGCTCCCGGGGCGCTTCAGAGTGACGTCAGGGCGCCCCACGAGCGTGGCCAACAAGGGGGAGTTTCTTATGAAATATAGAAAATGGCGCAGAAAAATCAACAAATGCTATACTAGTAAATGCAAGATAGTCATCTTACAAACCCACTTATCAACAGTAGCCAAAAAGTTGCCAACCCCTTTTAGAAAATATAGACGTCAGACTAGATCAAAGATCAGCAATAAGAAGTCGGTGTCATCGCATACAGGGTTCAAAGTTCAGAGAGCATGGGAGAAACCAACACTTAGGGCTCATGCACACGAACGTGTGTCGGCCGTTCCCGTATTGCAGCCCGCAAACAGCGGGTCCGCAATATTCAGGCACTGGACGTGTGCGCACCATATCACGGATACAGACCCATTCACTTGAATGAGTCCGCAATCTGGAAAATATGGAGAGCAGGCACAGAGTGGAAGGCCACGGAAGCACTACGGAGCACTTCTGTGGCTATTTTTTTGTGGTGCAGACCGATCCTGGACCCATTCAAGTTGAATGGGTCTGCATCAATCAGTGCAGGCCACATGGACAGTGCCCCAATGCAGTGCAATTTCGGTCCCCAATGCACAGTATGGCCGGCACACGTTCATGTGCATAGACCCTTAACTAGAGGCTAGAGATGTGGGAATCGATTCTAAATAAATCATATTTGCTATAAATTTCCCCAAATTGGATCCTAGAATCTGAAACTTTGTGATTCATTTTAGATGAATCGCTTAAAATGGCGTCCATTTTACAGGTTAGAAGACAGAAAAGAAGGCATCTGGCACAAAAAGGAATAATTTTTGGACTGTTTTTAAAAAAAATGACACCATCCATTTACCCACAGACATTTATATCACTGTCACTTTGACATTACTAATGCTTTCTTGGCATTAAAATGGTTGGATACAGTCCTAGGAGGCCTCACAGTGTCATACACGACTTTTCAGGGCAATTTAGGCACTTTCAATTCAGATGAAATGTATTTAGACACAAATCAAACATGATGACCGATTTGTGTGAATCGGACCCAGTGGGCCGGGCGGGGTTGTTGCCCCGGGTGCCAAATTGCAGGGGGCACCAGGCAGCAGACATCTCAAGGAGGGCTACGGGGGCCTAAGGCTCCAGTCCCGTCCGTTCAGGCCAGGCTTTCCTGAAGCCTTGGTAAAGCCTAGAATGTATTGGCTTCTTTGATGTCATGAGATCATGTGACCGCTTCCTCCCGCCCCTTACAGACTGAGCCAGATGCAGGAAAAGGGCTGTAAGAGAAGCAGAGCAGTGTCCAGAGCAGGGAGAGTGCAGGCCCTTATGCTGTGGTCAGTGATTTCTGGTGAGGGGTCTGGGGGCTGAGTTTTATGCAGTTTGTAGTGGAGTATATGAGGGGTGTGAGAGCTGCTAGAAGCTTTTATAAAGTCACCCACAGTTACATTGCTCACCATACAGTACCTCCCCTTACAAGGTATTTTAACTCCATGAGGTGGTTATACCTCCTCTGTGCCCCTCCGCCCTGTGGGTTTTGTCTCCTTAGTACCCTCTCCAGATGGTGGGTTTTGCCTTCTCTGTGCCCCTCCACACGGATTAGGATATATAATGGTCACCTCTGTATTATTAGTATATACAATATCCTCCTCTGTATTATTATAATATATAACGGCCTGTCTGTATTATTAGTATATATAATGCCCCCTCTGTATTATTAGTATATATAATGGACCCCTCTGTATTATTAGTATATATAATGCCCTCCTCTGTATTATTATAATATATAACGGCCTGTCTGTATTATTAGTATATATAATGCCCCCCTCTGTATTATTAGGGTACTTTCACACTTGCGGCAGGACGGATCCGACAGGCAGTTTACCATGTCGGATCCGTCCTGCCGCTATTTCACCGTGCCGCCGGACCGCCGCTCCGTCCCCATTGACTATAATGGGAATGGGGGCGGAGCTCCGGGGCAGCATGGCGGTGCACGGAGAAAGCCGCCGGACTAAAAAGTCCTGCGTGTCCGGATCCATCCTGCCGCAAGTGTGAAAGTACCCTTAGTATATATAATGGCCCCCTGTGTATTATTAGTATATATAATGGCCCTCTCTGTATTATTATAATATATAATGGCCCTCTCTGTATTATTATAATATATAATGGCCCCCTCTGTATTATTAGTGTATATAATGGCCCTCTCTGTATTATTAGTATATATAATGGCCCCCTCTGCATTATTATAATATATAATGGCCCTCTCTGTATTATTATAATATATAATGGCCCTCTCTGTATTATTATAATATATAATGGCCCCCTCTGTATTATTAGTGTATATAATGGCCCTCTCTGTATTATTAGTATATATAATGGCCCTCTCTGTATTATTATAATATATAATGGCCCCCTCTGTATTATTAGTGTATATAATGGCCCTCTCTGTATTATTAGTATATATAATGGCCCCCTCTGCATTATTATAATATATAATGGCCCTCTCTGTATTATTATAATATATAATGGCCCCCTCTGTATTATTATAATGTATAATGGCCCCCTCTGTATTATCAGTATATATAATGGCCCCTTCTGTATTATTAGTATATATAATTGCCCCTCTGTATTTTTGTAATATATAATGGCCCCTCTGTATTATTATTATTATTTATTAATGTGCTTCAACTCCGTTCCTCCTATCTGTCTGGCTCTACCACAGTATTGGGGGGGCAGCAAGATGACAGTGTTGAGGCACCAGAAGGGGAGGATAATAGTAAAGTGAGGAATCTAAAAATGTTTTCTGTTAAACTCTGCAGAGACGAGACGCGGCTGAAAGAAGGTTTCATGGCGGTCCAATCTCCAAATGAAGACGTTCAGGAAAGTGTACATCACAGGAGATGTCACTGGATGGATGAGGTATGTGGTGCTGTATTTTCCTGTATAATTTGCAGCGATGTATGTTATGTCCATCCACATATCTGTTTCACAGTAGGGTTGGGGGGTGGATTGAGAATATGGCCCACCCTGCCCCCAGACTTCAGTTCACACTGTGCGTGTTCTGAATTCTGTGGCCTCACACCCATCTACTACATTAACTCTACTCAGAGAGTTATCACTGTGTTATCTGTGGTGTTACATAGGACTGCAGGTGACATCTAATACATTACCTGTACTTAGAGTTATCACTGTGTTATCTGTGGTGTTACATAGGACTGCAGGTGACATCTACTACATTACCTGTAGTCAGAGAGTTATCACTGTGTTATCTGTAATGTTACATAGGACTGCAGGTGACATCTACTACATTATCTGTAAAAAAGGGGAGCATACACAGGTTTGGGGGGGCACAATACATGGCTTGCCACGGGTGCTGGCAACCCACACTACGCCACAGATCGGACCCAAATGGAATTTCATTAAATTTGCTCATCTACTGTATGTTGAAGGCCAAGCAAGAAAAAACATATCAATTCCCTTTTAAAGAGGACCTATTACCACTCCTGATAAATCTGTTTCGGGAAATTTAAATGACCATTCTGGAGCATCTTTTTTTTTATGACTCGGGGTTGTGCAATTCTTCTATTAATGCTACTAGAAGTTTATGAATGCATTGCCAACAGTGTGTATGCCCATGCACAGTCTGACACTATCCAATCAGTTCTGTATGAGACTGTGTAGGAATACATCTCTAGTCGGACTTTTATTGTAGACTTGTGGCAATTCATGCATAAACTTCTAGCAGGAATAATACAGGAAAGGCAAAACATAGAGTAATATGAAAAGATATTCGAGAATAGCTTTTGCATGGGGAATGCAAGAAGTTACTAAAACCAACATGACAGGAGAGGGAACAGGTTCTCTTTAACCACCTCAGCTCCCCTAGCTTAAACCCCCTTAATGACCAGACCACTTTTTACAATTCTGCACTACACTACTTTCACGGTTTATTGCTTGGTCATACAACTTACCACCCAAATTAATTTTACCTCCTTTTCTTCTCACTAAGGCCCCATGCACACGGCCGTGTGCGGGCCGTGGAACCGCGGCCTGGATCCCTCCTGAGAGCAGGAGCGCACGGCGTCACTGGTTGCTATGACGCCGTGCGCTCCCTGCTGCCGCCGCTATACAGTAAAACACTGGTATGAGCTATACCAGTGTATTACTGTACTGTGCCGGCAGCAGGGAGCGCACGGCGTCATAGCAACCAGTGACGCCGTGCGCTCCTGCTCTCAGGAGGGATCCAGGCCGCGGTTCCACGGCCTGCACACGGCCGTGAAACACGGCCGTGTGCATGGGGCCTTATAGAGCTTTCATTTGGTGGTATTTCATTGCTGCTGACATTTTACCTTTTTTTGATATTAATCAGAATTGACCGAAATTTTTGCAAAAAAATGAAATTTTTCACTTTCTGTTGTAAAATTTTTCAATTAAAACTACATTTCTATATACATTTTTCTCTAAATTTATAGTTCTACATGTCTTTGATAAAGAAAAAAATACAATAAGTGTATATTTATTGGCTTGGGTAAAAGTTATAGCGTTTACAAACTATGGTGCAAAAATGTGAATTTACGCACTTTGACTTTCTGAGCACCTGTCATGTTTCCTGAGGTTCTACAATGCCCAGACAGTAGAAACACCCCACAAATTACCCCATTTCGGAAAGTAGACACCCTAAGGTATTCACTGATGGGCATAGTAAGTTAATGGAAGTTTTTTTTTTTTTTGTCACAAGTTAGCGGAAAATTTTTTGTTTTTGTTTTTTTCTTACAAAGTCTTATATTCCACTAGCTTGTGACGAAAAATAAAATTTTACATGAACTCACCATACCCCTCACGGAATACCTTGGGGTGTCTTCTTTCCAAAATAGGGTCACTTGTGGGGTATTTATACTGCCCTGGCATTTTAGGGGCCCTAAAGTGTGAGAAGAAGTCTGGAATATAAATGTCTAAAAATTTTTACTCATTTGGATTCCGTGAGGGGTATGGCGAGTTCATGTGAGATTTTATTTGTTGTCACAAGTTAGTGGAATATGAGACTTTGTAAGAAAAAATAAAAAAAAATAAAAAATTATCTGCTAAATTGCGCCAAAAAAAATCTTCTATGTACTCGCCATGCCCCTCAAAAGTGATCTTTATAGCGCCACAGCGATTTTACGGTGTTTTTGCAGTGATCATACAAAAAAATATTTCTGTCACTGCGATGGGGCGGACTGAACGCAATTGTGGCGGACTGAACGCAAGTGTGCGCACAAGATCAGGCCTGATCGGGCGAACACTGCGTTTTTTTGTAGAGCCTATAGAACATGTCCTATTCTTGTCCGCAATTACGGACAAGAAAAGGCATTTTCTATATAGTTCTGGCAATGTGCGGATCTGCAAAATGCGGAAAGCACATTGCTGGTGTCCGTGTTTTGCGGATCCGCGGATCCGCAAAACACATACGGACGTCTGAATGGAGCCTTACAGGGGGGTGATCAGGGGTTAATAAGTGACAGGGGGGATGTAGTGTAGTGTGGTGCTTGGTGCTACTTATTACAGAGCTGCCTGTGTCCTCTGGTGGTCGATCCAAGCAAAAGGGACCACCAGAGGACCAGGTAGCAGGTATATCAGACACTGTTACCAAAACAGCGTCTGATATACCTTTCAAGGGTTAAAAAAAATTGCATCTACAGCCTGCCAGCGAATGATCGCCGCTGGCAGGCTGTAGATGCGCTCATTTACCTCCGATTCTGTGAACGCGCGCTCCTGTGTGCGAGCGTTCACAGGAAATCTCGCCTCTCGCGAGATGACGCGCCGGCGCGTCCAAGAGGAATAACAGGGCCGCCGCCAGGACGCAATCCTGCGTTCGGTGGTCCTGAGGCGGTTAAGCATTTTAGGCATTTGACCATCACCAGAAATAAAGTATCTCTGGGACCTACAAGTTCTCTCGTAAGAAGCTCAAGACTCAGCAGTAACGCCCATTAGCTGGGTGTGTTGTGTGAGATTGTGAAACAGCTTTTCCTGTATAATTTTTGTGCCTAAATTGTATTGAAACTGTCATTTGGCATTCCGGGCACTAGAGGCCACTGTTTTGCAGCTACAACCAGCACACTCTGGGATTTGCATATGTAAAGCAGATGATGACTCATGCAGGCTGTTTTCTGAGTGAACCAGGAAGTGTGAGATGCTCTGACATGGTGGAAGCAATGTTCTGTGTGAGACTGAATCCGATTCCATCTTGGCTTCCGGATGTCCAGGAGTGAACGGGCATGTAGAGGAAGGAGACTAGTTGTTGTCCCTTACTTGGATCCGGCGCTTTGAAAGGGAGATTGTTCCAGGAAGACCATTTACAGCGTGTGGGCAGAAGTCTGACTACCAAGCAAGGCCGCACAGTTGCTGAGAGGTTGGTGGTCATCCCGAGTAAGCGGCATCCTCGGGCTCAGAACGGACGCAGGTCAGTACACCTGGGTTTTCATTGACTAATATTGAGTGGCGCCTGAAGTAACAGAGACTAAGCCTAGGCCTAAAGTAGTTCGCTAGTTAGGGTTATATGTTTTGCTAGGCCGTACAGAACTGTTCTGCGGCACAGTATTTGACTTGCAGGCTCTGCTGCATCTGCCACCGGCTAGGTGTGTCTTCTTCAGTGGCACAGCACGACTTGCAGGCTCAGTGTTCGCCACCGGGCTAGGCCTGTCCCTCTTACAGGGACAGTGACTGGGGGCCTGGGATATAACTTGGTCTGTGTGTACTTATATTGTTATGTTATTACTATTGTTAAAGTAAAGTTTCTGTTCCTGCATATAAAGCTAGTGTCAGTGTCGCATTCCTTGTCTGTGACTTCGCTGTATCCTGGGGAGCCCATCCTGGTACACGGCTTACAGCCATGCAGCCATGATGTTGTGATTGATGCAGAATGTGGTCTGGCATTATCTTGTTGAAAAATGAAGGGTCTTCCCTGAAAGAGATGACGTCTGGATGGGAGCATATGTTGTTCTAGAACCTGAATATATTTTTCTGCATTGGTGGTGCCTTTCCAGACATGAAAGCTGCCCATGCCACACGCACTCATGCAACCCCATACCATCAGAGATGCAGGCTTCTGAACTGAGCGTTGATAACAACTTGGGTTGTCCTTGTCCTCTTTGGTCCGGATGACATGGCATCCCAGATTTCCAAAAAGAACTTTGAATCATGACTCGTCTGACCATAGAACAGTCTTCCATTTTGCCACACTCCATTTTAAATGACCCTTGGCCCAGTGAAAACGCCTGAGCTTGTGGATCTTGCTTAGAAATGGCTTCTTCTTTGCACTGTAGAGTTTCAGCTGGCAACGGCGGATGGCACGGTGGATTGTGTTCACTGACAGTGGTTTCTGGAAGTATTCCTGAGCCCATTCTGTGATTTCCTTTACAGTAGCATTCCTGTTTGTGGTGCAGTGTCGTTTAAGGGCCCGGAGATCACGGGCATCCAGTATGGTTTTACGGCCTTGACCCTTACGCACAGAGATTGTTCCAGATTCTCTGAATCTTCGGATGGTGTTATGCACAGTTGATGATGATAGATGCAAAGTCTTTGCAATTTTTCGCTGGGTAACACCTTTCTGATATTGCTCCACTATCTTTCTGCGCACCATTGTGGGAATTGGTGATCCTCTACCCATCTTGGCTTCTGAGAGACACTGCCACTCTGAGAAGCTCTTTTTATACCCAATCATGTTGCCAATTGACCTGATTAGTGTTAATTGGTCTTCCAGCTCTTCGTTATGCTCAAATTTACTTTTTCCAGCCTCTTATTGCGACTTGTCCCAACTTTTTTGGGATTTGTTGACACCGTGAAAATTTTAATCAACGTATTTTTCCTTTAAAATGATACATTTACTCGTATTAAACGTTTGATCTGTCATCTACATTCTATTACAAATAAAATATTGACATTTGCCATCTCCACATCATTGCATTCAGTTTTTATTCACAATTTGTTTAGTGTTTCAACTTTTTTGGAATCCGGTTTGTACTTTAACCACAGTTTTTTTTCTAGCTAGGGGCCAAAAGAGCAGGACAAACATACCTTTTGTGAACTTTTATTCTGCTAGGTTCCACTCCTGCAAGTGTCCTGGAGGCAGAGCTTCCCTGTGTAGTGCTCTCTGCATTGAGCTGCTTAACACTCTCTGCTTTGAGTGACAGCTGTTGCATCCTACCAGGAGGCCACTGAAGCTGTCACTCAGAGCAGAGAGAGTGAGGCAGCTCGATGCAGACAGCACTACACAGGGAAGCTCCGCCTCCAGGGAACTTGCAGGAGCAGAACCTGGCAGAAAAAAAAACTAATATTCACACTACTTCTGATAATAAAAGCCTTATAAAAGTTATGTTTGCCTTGTATTCCCCAGCCCTTGTCTAGTACTGTCATTAGCTTTGCATGGTTAAAATTGTTGACAGACTAAGAAGAAATGCCATGTCATTCTCCTTTATATTTGTGCAGGAGCCCTTTAAAAGCACACTGTTCATGTAGAGCCAGGTCAGATCACAGAGAAATAGCTAACTCTTGTGTTCTACTCCACACAGCGCAGTGTTTGTTAGATCGAAAAAAAAAAATCCCCCAGTGATACCCCACAGTCGAGGCTCATATGGTTATTCTGTGTGATCAGTCCAACACTATGTTCTAATCCAAAGCCACAGTCTGCAGTCCCTGGAGCAAAAGGCCAAAGTACAGCCAAGAATACAGTTCTGGGGGGAGCAATCCACCCACAGAAATGTTCTAAATGTATAATTAGTGGTAATGAACAGAAGTCAACAGAAAGCTGTAAATAAATAAAAAACAGCCGATAAAAAGCTTTCCCTTGAAAAGCTGCTCATTTCTCAGGTTCTCCGAAAACACAGTAATCCCCTCAGCAGAGCTTGTTAGATTGGGAAACTCGCCTTCATGTGAAATTATAAAATAACTGTGAAAGTAGGCGAAATATCCAACATGACAGATGTGCACTTAAAAGAGGTATCTGACCCTATAATAGGGATCAAATATACCATATAATTTTTATTTTTTTTATAATGCACCATGCAGCTGCCTGGAGAAACCGTTGAGAAACAAAGTGTCATGGCACCTTATGGGAATAACTATAAAGGGTCCCTTTTACCACATGAGAGGACACCAGTATGGGACAGGGTAAGTGTATAAATTTTGCATCAAGGTCCAGGAGCTTTGAGTAGGTGCTTTCCTAGCGCCACTGTATCAGTATATCCTAGCAAGATACATGCATTGAGGCTACCTGCCGACACCACTAGAGGGAGTACAGGAGCTTACTGTATACAGGTATACATTGAACCATGAATTCTAGCAAATCTGTGTCTATGAAGGAGATCTGGAGCTCTAATCATTGTAAAAACATATTAAGAAACTAACCTTAAAGAGTTATACCTGTTTCTCTAGGACAGGGATGCTTAACCTGCGGCCCTCCAGTTGTTGTAAAACTACAACTTCCACCATGCCCTTCTGTAGGCTGATAGCTGTAGGCTCTCCAGGAATGATGGGAGTTGTAGTTTTGCAACAGCTGGAGGGCCGCAGATTGAGCATGCCTGCTCTAGGATATGCCACCTCTGTCAGAAAGGTGCGGGGTCTCACCTCTGGGACCTGCCCCTATCTCCAGAAGAGGGCCCCCAAAGTGAAGGACAGTTCACCACGCATGTACAGCATGATCTTAGCTATTTTCTGAAGTCCCCTAGGTTAACTAAGCGTACACCGCACATGCAGGCCACCTCTTGATTCACTGCTATGGGACTTCCAGAAATTTTTGAATTTCCATAGCGGTGAATTGATGGTGGCAGTGTTTGTGTGGTGCACTGTCCTTCATTTTGGGGGCCTTTTCTGGAGATAGGAGCGGGTCCCAGAGGTGGGAACCGCACCTATCTGATATTGGTGGCATATCCTAGCAATATCTTACCAATGCCTGGGATGAGACAACCCATTTAAATGAAATGCTAAATGACAACATTCCCTTTAGGGATCTGATCATAATAATAGCCAAAATATGAAACTGCTGTATTCATTGTACTGAATTTTTAGAATGGAAGTAGGATATTTGACAGACATTAGAATCCTATAAATATATCTACTATGAAACGTATCCACACAGCTTGGATCATAAATGGTGTTTAATATTGGAGATTTACATTAAAGGGGTATTCCCATCACAGGCTTTAATGGCTGAGATTGGAATACCCATTCTACTGTATGTGGCATGCGGGCGTCTGGCATCCATAACTCCACCAACAAGCTAGAAGGTTTGCCTAATTTAGGAGCCATGGAAACAGTATTGAGCAGCCTATAACTTTGGCCACCCCAGCTTATAGAACGTTTGTTCCCATCTCAGTCATGAAAGTAAAAAATATAAAAAAATAAATGAATGCAGTGTTAAAGGGGTATTCCAATGCAAATTGCAAGGAAAAAGCTTTTTCCCTGGATGCACATGTTAACAAAAATAATAGAACATACATTTACCATGCCCATTCCTCCACTGCTGACGTTCCAATGGTGTTGGGGTCCCTGTTGCACTCCACTTCTTCTTTCTCTTGTATTGTCACAGCAGGAAATGGCTGGGTTGGCTGCTCAGCCAATCACTGGCTGAGGCGGGTCCCCACTGTAACCAGCAATTGGCTAAGCAGCATTACCAGCCATTTCCTGCTGTGACAATACAGAAGCAAGAAGCAGGGCGCAACAGACACTGTCAGAATGGCAGCATTATTCTATTCTATTTTCATTATGTGCATTCCAGTTCTTTGGAGTGGAATACTCCTTTAAGATCCGTCCTGCAGCTAAACATTCCTGCCATGTGCTGCTGAGTTCTTGGATGTAAGGGCAGTGATGGTCTTCAGCTATATTAAGCTTGTCATTTTGCTGCATACCTTTCCCCTCATTATGCGTCTACATTTTCCGTCCGTCTGGTGAACTTTTGATTTATTTCAAATATATTTTTTTTCTGGCACATGTCCAGCAAGACGAAGCTTAGGTCTCAGTTATTCCCAGGAACGGCAGAGGTAAGGGGCGTATAACAGAAATACAGCAGATCTCCTGACAAATGCCATCAACTATCTGAACCTATTCTGTCAAATATAGCTTATTATTCATCTCCTGCTGCTGATTAATTTACTCCATTCGTGGATTTTTCACATTTATTTTATTCCCAATAAATTGTTTATTTAAAAAAGATTTTCACTTTGACCTAAAAAAAAGGGTTTCATTTTTTCGTTAGTTGCCAAAGGCTAGAGTTTTGGAAGAGCTCCTAGGTATTAAAAATTGAAATGACTGTCAGATTTTCTATGAAAGTCTGTTCAATGTTCTGGTGTCTCCAATATATCCGCACAGAGATAAAAGAAAAATTATGGCCATGTTTAAACATGAACAAAAACTATTAAATCTGTAATAGGATCGCCCCTTATGTTTGCTGCCATCAATGAAAAAATAAGGGTTAGCGGTTAGCACAAACACCATATGCATAAAGTCCCCTGTCAAAATAAGGGATACTCACCAATACCATGGCGCTCCTGTTCCAGTGCTTCCTGGATCCCCGCTGTACTCTATTTCCTGTTCCATCTGGATACACAGGAAATGACCATTCAGCCAATCACAGGCTGGGACAGGAAAGGTAGGGGATTGGTGAGGTGAATATCATTTCTTTAGTTCTTTCTAAACTATTCGGACCCTCAGGGGCAGACTGGGAACTTAAAGTGGCCATGGGAAAAAAAAAAAAAAAAGTACAGTAGCTCTATGTTGTAGGCGGGTGCAATCTGAAAGAAGTAAACAGTATTCGACTGTATCACCGTCCTGAGGACTAGAATTTAGGAGGGCACCTGTGTCTGCTGGACAGGTGGATAAGTACCTGAAGTTCCTAGCATTAATTAAACTTAAGTGCATCTGATCCTTATGCACCTTGCCGGTGGCGTGAGGAGGGCTTGGGCATCCCTATGGGCATCGGATCATCTGGAAATTTCCCCGGAGGATCTATGGCCATCCTGCCCCTGCTGACCTTAAAAAATTCTAGCAAGAAAACCCTTTTAACGCCTAACACGTGCCATAGACATTGAGTGCCTGCTGTTTTATACCACACACAATCTATGGCAGAGTCCGTGATTTGGGACAACTCCAATAACAAATTTTTAACCCCTCAGGGACAATTGTGACCACAGCATCTGAGCAGTCATTTACCAGTAGCACTGTGCCCCCGTTGACAAGATTGCAGGAGTCGTTCGGTTGCTATGGGAGCCTGAGGTTGCTGTAGCAAAGTCCTTGTGACAGGGCTTCATAAAAACAGTGGTTCTCCCATAGACTGCAATGGCAAGCTGTTGCAGTCTATGGTATATGAGATCAGACCATTGCATGTTATTAAATTATTATTATTATGCTTTGTCCTCTTTTGTTGATGCCTGCATTATGGCCAATAGTGACCTTTCTCTCTTCATCTTTCAGCCTCATGTTTCTCAACTAGGTCTAAATAGGGAAATTCTGATGCATGGACATGTGGACCTTCTATCTATATTCTGTCTCAGAATGTTCTGACATCTGCATAATAAGGTTCATTGAGTTCCTTACCATCTGTGAAAGTGCAGCCTTGCCCATTTTCACCCTTTACTATTAAATGCTGCCTGTATTGAACTCTATCCCTATATGTTAATACAAGCTAGCTGGGGGCAATGTGTGAGTGTGATGGCCTGATAAGTGTAGTAGTAGTTGGCACATTTTTGCATACTATACACAAAGAGAGGTTAGATCTTCCAGTGGCTAGACATTATAAGGAAGCAGGACATAGGGTCAACCAACTTGGATTCTGTGCCCTGGATCATGTTCCCCCCATGCGCCGGGGAGGTGACAGAGAATTAAGGTTAAAAAGATGCGAAGCGGAATGGATTAGCAGGTTAGATGCTCAATACCCTAGGGGCCTCAATATAGACTATTCATTGAAAGCATTTATATAAATGTCTATGGTCCCCTTTTTCTGTCATACTGAATTCAGCAGCATAGATATGTGGTTTTATTCTTATGATTGATTTTAATTCTTTCTTTCTCTGCCTTCCAGTGACTGGATAATGTGAACTTGCCCCCATCCAGTTGTGGAGGATCCCAGTGTTTTTAGCACCTTTTATGATTGTGGAGATGATTATTTATATTTTTGTTTTATATATATTTTGTCACGTGCCAGAGGCCCAAAGGCAGACCGTCTTGCAAGCAGGACACAGTCAAAACAGACCAGGGACTAACAGAGTATTTTATTACAAATGTAATAAAGGAACATGACAGTAGAATATATGCAGGTTAGGCAATAGTGGTAGACCTACCACAGAACCAAGTGCACCGGCAGACCAGAGGCAAAACCCAGTGAGCGGAGAGCCAGTGAGCCCGGTTCTTCACAGAGCCCCTGGTGGGGGGAGGGGGGGGGGGTTGAACCAGGCCGAGGGCTCACTGGTCGCACCTCCAGGAAGGTCCCAGTACACTTGGCCCCTATCTGCAAAGAACCACACAGGTGCAAGCACCAGCAGAACAGAACTGGAACCCAAACAAAATCAGGACATGGAACACACAACAAGACAGTTTTTTTTTTTTCTTTAAGTAGTAAAAAAATAAAAAAAAACTACACAAGTTTGGTATCGCTGGATTCGTATTGAGCTGCAGAATCTGAACAGCATGTCATTTTTAGTGTACCGTGAATGCTGTGATGTCAAAACCAGAAAAACCATGGTGGAATTGTGTATTTTTATTTATTTAACCCCACAAATGATGTTTTTCCTGATTTACAATAACAGAAATGGTAAATTAAATGGTGTCGCTAAAAAATGCATCTTGTCACGCAATAAAAACATCATCTGGCTATATGAGCGACAAAATGAAAATGTTATCGCTATTGGAACGCGGGGAGGAAAATGCAAAACCAAAAATGGTCCTGGTACTTAAGGGGTTGAACATCTGCCCCTGATAAAGGACAATTTTTGGAAGCTTTGGAATATGAAAAAGCAGACCACATATTCCGGCGCGGAGTGTTTTTAAACACGCTGTATGTTAACACCATCAAATTTCCGTTTATTCCTAGCTATGTATATCTGAGTCACTCAGATATCATTTCCTATTGCAGTCATTGCATTCTAGATATTGGGGAGGGAAACAAAATAAAAATAAAGAAAAAGAGATAAGTTCTCCTAAAAATGATGAGTCCTAGGAGGCTAGAGTGAGTTATATACCAACTTTCAGGGCAATTTGGTTTGGCCCGAACAGAACCAAACTTTTTTTTTTTATTGTCACGAATGAATCTCGACTGGTTCACTAATCTCTAGTTTCATTTTACCACTGTAAAATATTCGCCAAGAGGATACCCACATGGCGAAAACAAGCCACTCCCTTCCAAGGCAGCTGATGGCCAGCCAATTGTGCCATGTGACTGTATTAGTTAAAGGGGTTTTCCGGGACTTCGATATTGACAACCTATCCATAGGACAGGTATAAGATCGGTGGGGTTTTGACACCCACCACCCCACCAATCAGCTGTTCAAGGCAACTTTTAGCACCAGAAACAATACAGTGAGCATTGTACAGATTCCAGCACAGGAAGCTGCCTCGAACAGCTGATCAGTGGTAGCACGCTGTGTCAGACCCCCACCGATATGATATTGATGACCTAGCCTGAAGATGAAGAGTCAGAAACCCTTTAAAGAAACACTAAACTTATAAAATGAATTATACAAATAAACAAGATATAAGCATGTCTTTTTTTAATTTTGAATTGCCGGATGATGTAGAGGGTGGGTCTTTGGGGCTTAGAATTTTTGGGCTTAGATTTTTTTGCCTCTTATTACAGACAGGGCAGGGGGAGGAGGGTCCTGCTGCAGCCACTTGTCTTATAGTCAGACACAGGATAGTGAGGAGGGGGGACTGAATATATCTCAGTTTTAATTGTTATACATACAACAGGATCAAAAGAAAAGAGGAGATTATGGAATTATTGAAACTTAACTTTTTTCATTTTCTATGGTTTAGTGTTCTTTAAATCATTTGGGTTTTTATTATATGCTCGTGGCCTTGTGAGTGTCAAAATAAAATGATTTTTATAGATCATTATTATCCGCCTTTTTTATGTTGTTAGTGTCAATTTCTACTCTGTTTAGACCCCTTTCATAATACTGACTATCTTTTAAAATAAGCATTTTCAGAAAGCATTGTACATTCCCATTAAATCTGGCTGTATCCCTCCGATAAAAACGTGACAAGCCTTTCTCCTGCTAAGATCCATCTGTTTGTTACCAAAATCATGTTAGTTCAGCTTTAAAAATGAATGCAGATGAGGAAAGTGGAGGCGACTGTGAAGAATACACAGAGCCGGCCAGATTAAAGACACTTCACTTTATATATGGAAATTGGAAAGAAATGTCTATGGAAGAGCGTGCTTTCCTTGTGATCCTCTTGCTTCCACCAAGCTCTCCACCTCACTGCTGCTTTCGACAATTTCCCTATCACACAATCCTTGAAAGAGGCTCATTGTGAAATCTTGATGTGCTACTATTATCAAAAAGCTTTGGCCTGAGGGTGAATATGTTCTTCGTGAGATTGCTCGCCTTCAAGTGGCCATCGTTACGCAAAAGATGAACGGTTACAAGCGAGACACAGGGAGCAACATGTAATCTCTGTGCAAATGACCAGTAAATTGAGACCATCCTTAATTACAGTGCATCAGACAGGGAGAGAAACCGCACAAAAGGGACCATTTGACAGGACTGAATTGACCTGCATACAACAAATAGAAATGTATGTGGACTTCCTAGTCTTTAACAGTTTATGGGTTCGAAATAAATAGATATGTGCTTTCCGGTTAAATTCTCCTATTTATACAGAAGTGCCTTGTCAATATGGTCTCCTCCAAAATGGAAATTGAAGAATAAAGAAAAAAAAATGCAGGATAAATTAGCAATGTGGAAGCAACGTGAAGATGTCAATATAAAGAATGCCATATTTCCTTAGGACATAATATGGAAGGAAACGGCTCTTCATAGAGTTGGCAGACTGGAGAAAGGATCTCTCGGAAATTGGTAAACAGGAAGAGAAACAGGAACGTATTACTTGAATTTACAGAGCAATATACTGTTCATATTCCGGTAAATGAAACTGGTTTCGGTTGGAAATTGAAGGACGGTGGATAAAGGATGAGAGCAGAAACATGAGCTACTTCTAGAGGTAGAAGGGCAGGCGAGCCTAACTAGAGCCATGTTGACTCTCCATGGACACAACAGTCCATTCTATAAACACAATTATGATTGGAAAATTTGAGCGGTAAATTGCCCATGAACTATATAGACGAGTACCCGGCTGAGAATGCACGTGTTTTAAATAGGGAGAGTGGAATGAGCCATTGCCAAGCACTTCTAGCCCACAGGAACAAAGCATCCGGAATGTAAGGCAACATGCCCAACTTCCTCCAACATCCTGAAAGCCTGCCGGGCCTACTTACTATAATGGGGTCTGGCGGAGATCTGGCTGCAACCCGGCAAAAATATAGAGAATCGGCCAGACAAAAAAACGCTGTACTCTGGAACAACCTGCCGGATCTCTTACCTCTAGTGGGAAACTAGCCTAATGCTGCTTGTATTGCAGAAACATATAAGCATGATGCCTGCACATATTTACCATTGATTTTAGGGAAATTACAATAAATTTGGATGTTTATCCTCTACCATGAAGCTGAATTGTTCAGTTTCTCACATACTGATGTAAAGATCAGAAACTCTTAGGCCTCATGCACACGACCGTATGTATTTTGCGGTCCGCAAAAAATACGGATGACGTCCGTGTGCATTCCGTGTTTTGCGGAACGGAACAGCTGGCCCCTAATAGACCAATACTATCCTTGTCCGTAATGCGGACAATAATAGGACATGTTCTATTTTTTTTGCGGAACGGAAACGGAATGCACACAGAGTAACTTCCGTTTTTGTTTTTTTTTGCTGACCCATTGAAATGAATGGTTCCGTATATGGTCTGCAAAAAAAAAAAAAGGAACGGACATGGGAAAAAAATACGTTCGTGTGCATGAGGCCCTATACTAACCTGGCAATAGCCATAGACCACCAAGTATACTGACACTAAGTCCTTTACTGCCCTAGACCAACAGGTATGCTGACATTAGCCCTCTCACTGTCCTAGACCAACAGGTATGCTGACATTAGCCCTCTCACTGACCTAGACCAACAGGTATGCTGACATTAGCCCTCTCACTGACCTAGACCAACAGGTATGCTGACATTAGCCCTCTCACTGCCCTAGACCAACAGGTATGCTGACATTAGCCCTCTCACTGACCTAGAACTCCAGGGATCCTTTCCAAGCCCAATTAATGCCACAGAACATCATGGATACTGAAATTCACCCCTTGACTGGCCTAGACAACCAAGTGTACTAACATTAACACCCTCACTGCCCTAGACCACAAAGTATACTGATATTAACACCTTCACTGCCCTAAATTACCATGAATGCAAATGCATTGATGCCATAGACAACTAGGCATACAGACATTAACTCCTTTACTGCTCTGGACCACCAGGAAAGCTGTGAGTGGACTGCAGCCAGCAGGTGTGAAGAGTTGTTGTCCAGAGGCACGGAAGCTGTAATTTTCACCACATCCATGACCCTTTAGCTACATCCCTGACTGGTAGATACAAGGGCGCTGTAGATTTGGTAGGTAGCTAGGACAATAATCCACTACCCCAATAGTCCTATAATCCATAATATTATAGTGGAAGTGAATAAAAATGCACAATTAAAGCTTTTCTTAATAAAACTTAAGCGGTTTGTACATATTGCAGCATCTCTATCCAGTAATGAATGTTTTACAGTCTAGCAACTCAAGTACAAAACGTGCCGTATTAAAGGAAATTAAATTAGATTTTTTTTAGTGCCCTTTCTATCTTTTGCAGTTCACACCCTGCACCCTTTACTAGGTGTAGACTGTGTAGATTAATTGTGAAGGGCATACTTTTTATTCAAGGTTAGTACAAGTGCTTGCCTCTAATTAGTACACAATCTCTCAAAAATGCCATTTGCTTTTAGTTAAAGATCATTCTTTAATAATAATAATAGGATCATCTGTAAAGGAAACTAAAAGAACATTTATCCTCATGCTCAAACCCAGAAACAAATGATCTCAGCATTTAATTCTTAATGAGGCAGCTTCCATCCAGCTACAAATGGTCAGCATTTCTTTTTACATGAAGAACCCTGGACTACAGTAGATATCATTTAGCGATAGGATCAATTGTCCCGAACATTTACGTGGCAAGAAACATTAAATGGCGTTACATACTGTATATACATTGATCCGGCATAATATTAAATGTACTGCCACACGTTCAGGTGCTTTTAATGATGTTTTTATGACAAAACCAGGTGTGTATCATAAAAGTAGAGAGAGATGTGAGCGACTCTGACAAGGGCCAAATTGTGGATGGGTAGATGAACAGGTCAAAAAAGAACGTCATGTGGGGAGTACTTGGTATATAAGGGTTAGTACCTACACAAATTGGTTCAAGGAAGGATAACTGGTGAACTAGCAACAGGGTCATGAACACTCAGGACTCATTGATGCACATTGAGAACAGAGGCTAGCCCGTCTGGTCCAATCCACAGAAGAGCTACTTGAAAGGGTTACTATGTTCCACTAGAATATCACATTGCACTTTTTGGTGCAAACAAGAATTATAATATTTTTACAGAGATTACTGTCACTTTACATGAAAGTATTTGTTACAGTCTCTAGAAGAGGTGCACAAATTTGATGGTTTCCTAAAACACTTGGTGGGTAAACAAACTTGAACAGCAGAACGTTTGCAGCAATGTTCACATTCGGTTAGGTCATGCTCAAGATGGCTGACAACACGTGCTTAAACCTTCCATGCACCTATGGTTCTAAGGGAAGATATTTCCTACCACTGCATGATCTGCCAGGGTATGGTTCATGGTGATACACCAAACTTCCGAATACTATGCCAAAGGTTCTTTGAGGCTACTCTTTTCCCGAACCACCTTGATCATCCACAGCTGGTATACACAATCCCTTACTGTCTCCCTTACAATCACAGTGCCCACTCTCTCACTGAGAGTCCATGGGGCAATCACTCCTAATATAATACTAAACTTGTTGGTCTTAAACGATGCTCGGTAAAATTTGGCAGTCGGTTCTCAGACTCACCAGCCTTTGTGGCTGACTCTCAATCTGCAGGTGACCCCTCTTAGGACTTTCAGCACCAGGACTCATATCACTCTCTCTCACACAATTTTCACATGATGGTTCCAAAGGCTCCTTAGGCTTTAGTCACTTCTTTGCTCTCTCTCACAGCCTACCAACAAGTTCCTTGGTGGCTGACTATGCCAGACCTCCACTCAGTCTCACAGTGATCTCACTGTCACTCATGTGCTTACTGAGCATACACTCAAAAGAGGCACCTAATATTGATGGTTATATAAGTGCACCTCGACTCCACCTACAGACAGTGAACGCACAAGAAACATCCCATTCGGACACATGATGTTCCTGCAGGTTGTCATACAGGAATGCCATTCCTGGTGTCATCAACTGACATGAAATGGTGACAGTTAAAATGTCAAATTACCAGCTCCGCCAGCATAGACCAGGAGTTCCTGGACCCTGTGTATACAATAATACTAGAAGCATAACATCACCGCACATGAGCATACAGTAGCTCACAGTGCTTTACAGTGCAAAACATAACAGGGGCACAAACAGACTACTTAAAGTTGACCCTCCGGGCAAATTATCGAACAAATTTCAGAAAAAGTTAAGGCTGACCATGATAGAAAGGTCTCAGAACAGATAATGTAACATAGCTTGCTGCATATGGTCACTGTGCCCATACTGTCCCCAGCCCACCTACTAAACTCCCTATGATGGTCATGTGAACATTAGAACTAGACAATGGAGCAGGTCAAGAAGGTGGCCTGGTCTGAGGAATCACATTTTTGTCCATATCATGTGGACAGCCGAGTGAATGTGCATCGCTTTCCTGGGGGAAGAGATATAACCAGGATGCACTGTGAGAAGAAGGTGCCTGCTGTGCTTCACCTCCTGGTCCACGCTCATCACTCTGGAAACTCCACGTAAGGCCTGCTCAACTGATCACTGGATGAGGTGGATCAGTGCTATATGTCCATTGAGGCTATTGATTGGGGAGAACCCCTTTATCTTAAAGGGGTTGGTTGTACAAGATAACAAAAACATGGATGCTGTCATCTACAAACAGTACCATACCAGTCCGCACGTTGCGTCTGGTATTTCAGTCCAGCCCCATTCACTTCAATAGAGATAAGCTACAATAGTAGACACAACCTATGGATAGATGTGGGGCTGTTTCTGAAAGAAAGCAGACTTTTTTTTTCCGTGTACAACCTCTTTAAAGGGATTTTGTCACCTTGTTTTCGGTTATAGAGCTGCGGACATGCCTGGCTAGATCGCCGCTAGCATGTCCGCAATATACCGGTCCTATAGGGCTGTGTCCTTTTATTTTGTTTAAAAAATTATTTTAGAGATATGTAAATGAGCCTTGTAAAGTGCCCAAGGGGCTGTACGGACCTTCCTGGTGCCCAGCCATGCCCCCCTGTGAAGGAGCCCAGCACCAACTATGTCCTCCGAATCTCCTCCTTTCGCCACAATTAGATTGCCGTAATCTCACTATGCGTGAGCTCGCGCATGCGCAGTGCCGGTATAGTGTTCCTTTCCTGTGCTGGCATCAGCCTCAGGGAAGGAACTGCGCATGCACGGGCTCGCGCATCACGAGATTACGGCGATCTAACTGTGACGAAAGGAGGCGATTCGGAGGACATAGGCGGCGCTGGGCTCCTTCACAGGGGGGCATGGCTGGGCACCAGGAAGGTTCGTACAGCCCCTTGAGCACCTTACAAGACTCATTTACATATCTCTAAAATAATTTTTTCAACAAAATAAAAGGACACAGCCCTATAGGACCGGTATATTGCGGACATGCTAGCGGTGATCTAGCCGTGCATGTCCGCAGCTCTATAACCGAAAACGAGGTGACAGAATCCCTTTAAGTGATCTCTTTCAAAACCCAAGAATAATGCAATTGAAAGAATTTCCAGCAGTTCAACCTTTTATTGTTGCGAGATGAAATTGTAATTCATTTATCTCATTATGTATAGAGCTGGAAATATTAATACCATTAATACAATTACTGAACTGTAGGAAAACGAAAGAGATAATGCCTGTTTAATTACTTTAGAGTATTTCAGGTAATGGCTTTCTCTTAAGGGGAATGTGTCAACTATAATTTCTTATTTTTCTGGAAGTTAAGACCAGATAGTGATGTATATCCTTTTTTCTAATCTATTTTTATTTTATGATTGTAGATTTTTTTTTAATTCTATTTCCTGAACATGATTATGGGCAATCTTGTGTGAGCGGTTCTTAACAGCATTTAAAAATATGCTTTACATCAGCCCCATGGGCCATAGACAATAGAAAAGAGGGGACTCATTGACTTCTATGGGAGAGGTTTTAGGCATGCTGTGTGACCTGTGCAGAGATCAAAAGGGAGCAGATAGGCTGGGACCGTCACCTATTATGAATGGTGGATCCTGTTTTATCAAAATATAGGCGTTATTGGTCATTGTAATCCTGTATGTGATGATAATATTGTGACTGCTGAAAAGTGACCTGTACAGACCAAGAAGTAGCAACTATTATAAGTCTCAAGGCCACTTTTAAATAAGCATATAAACATAAAAAAAGAAAAAGAAAAATCGAATGAAAGTTATTATCGAGTATGGAAAAAGCATTGAACGATCAAGCTACAAATGATAATTATTTAGTTTGTTGTTCATGCGATCGCTTAAAGGGGTGGTGTCACTTCAGAAAATAGCATTTATCATGTAGATAAAGTTAATGCAAGGCACTTACTAATGTATTGTGATTGTCCATATTGCCTCCTTTGCGGACTTGATACATTTTTCCATCACATTATACACTGCTCATTTCCATGGTTACGACCACCCTGCAATCCATCAGTGGTGGCCGTGACTTTTAATATTACAAGTTACTAGATTACTGGAGATTGGTTGTTCATCTAGGGATTTATTCTCATTGCCATTCCTGCTGCTGGGAAGGATTATTTTTTTACCTCATGTGATCTGTTATCTTTTTCATATCAACTCTTCAAAATAACTAGCTGAATGAGATGGTTTTTTTTTCCCTTACTTAATTTTCTTGCACTGAATACTACATCGAGGACTTAACCCACTTATGATACTAGGATATGCCATCATTGCCTGACCATCTGGCGTTCAGCCCAATCACAAGAACGGTGGCAGTGCACCCACGAAAGCATCATGTACCTTTGGCTCTGCTCTGCTTCTTTTTTTTTTTTTAAGGTTACCTCGGTGTGAGGAATACAGATGTAGTAGAGTTAACACAGATACTTTATAAGATGTGTTATCTAAACGAAATGTCTTAAGCAACCACCTTTAATTGCTTTTCAATGGCTTTTGTTTCAAGATAACACGATAAGTTAACACATTTGAATTAAGAGTTTAAGTGTTAACTCTGCTACACCATGTTAACTCTGCCCATTTGCTTTCCGGGTGAGGGGTAGCTGGCAGAGGAAACAGTCTCTACAGATGGTCCTGCCTCAAAGCAATAACGTGTTTACATTTCACACCCCCAGCAGCCAGGCTGGACAACGACCTGCTGGGAGGCTGAGCTTCTTACCTACAGATGTAGAAAGAGTTAACACTCATGCTTTATGAGATGTGTTATCTAAACTAAATGCGTTAAGAAAACACCTTCAATTGCTTTTCAATGGCTTTTGTCTCAAGATAACGCGATGAGTTAAGAAATTGGAGTTAAGAGTTTAAGTGTTAACCCTGCTACATCTGTACAACAAAAAACTCCCCAGACATCATGAAACCGGGAGTTCATAAGGAATTACGAAATTACGACACATCTTGGCCATACAACGGTCACATTTTTGAGATCTGGGTCTGAGAAGGAAGTTTTCCTGGACTTAGCGCATTTGTGAGATGCAGGGAAGGGGCGGTACGGAGAACTCCTAGTAGGAACTAGAGATGAGCGAATTGAAGTTGACGAAGTGGAATTTGATCCAAATTTCAGAAAAAATTCAATTTGCTACGTGGTAACAAATTGCATATTTTCCTAAAATGGCTGCTGCACGTGTTAGGACATGGAGCAAGGAACTCTGGGAATGAGGGATCACCCACAATGCCGTGCATGCAGCCAATCAGCAGTCAGCCAGCCCTGTGATGTCACAGCCCTATAAATAGCCTCAGCCATCTTGGATTCAGCTATTTTCCAGTGTACTTAGTGCAGGGAGAAATGTCAGCAGGCGCTAGGGACAGTGCTAGGAAAGACTTAAAACTTATATTTTGCTCAATAGAAGTTCAGGGAAAGAGCAGGGAAGTTTACAGGATGGGTAACAGGAACAATTCTATTACACTTTGCTGCACTATCTGCAGATTCAAATTGCCATTATACAGCTCTGTAATTCCAGTTGTCATTGGGATTGCAAGTGCTGTTTGATACATCCATTAACAGGGTTTTGTTACAAGGAAATATGTATATGTCTTTGTGCGGTGCAGTTATATCTTCTAAAGCCCTTTTTGGCGTGTATTAGTGGCAAAATATATATATATATATATATATATATATATTATTTGCCGTTCAGCGATGCAGTTATATGTTCTAAAGTAATTTTTTGCTTGTATTAGTGGCACAAAAAAGTATTTGCCGTTGTGTGGTGAAGTGAGAAAATGACAGCCCTTTTTGGTGTGTATTAGTGGCAAAGAAAAAATTAATTTGACATTCAGCGGTGCAGTTATATGTTTTAAAGCCCTTTTTGGAATGTATTAGTGGCAAAAAAATATAGATTATTTGCCGTTCAGCGGTGCAGTTATATGTTCTAAAGCCATTTTTTGCTTGTATTAATGGCACAAAAAAAGTATTTGCCGTTGTGTGGTGAAGTGATTAAATGACAGCCCTTTTTGGTGTGTATATGTGGCAAAAAAAATATATATTTTCCGTTCAGCGGTGCAGTTATATATTCTAAAACCCTTTTTTATGTGTATTATTGGCACAAAAAAAGTATTTGCTGTTGTGTGAAGTGAGAAAATTACAGCCCCTTTTGGCATGCATTAGTGGCAAAAAATATATATATTTGCCGTTCAGCGGTGCAGTTACAGTCAGGTCCATAAATATTGGGACATTGACACAATTCTAAAATTTTTGGCTCTATACACCACCACAATGGATTTGAAATGAAACAAACAAGATGTGCTTTACCTGCAGACTGTCAGCTTTAATGTGAGGGTATTTACATCCAAATCAGGTGAACGGTGTAGGAATTACAACAGTTTGCATATGTGCCTCCCACTTGTTAAGGGATCAAAAGTAATGGGACAATTGGCTTCTCAGCTGTTCCATGGCCAGGTGTGTGTTATTCCCTCATTAGCCCAATTACAATGAGCAGATAAAAGGTCCAGAGTTCATTTCAAGTCTGCTATTTGGAATCTTTTTTAACCAAAATAAACTGCAATTCAGGGTCCGCGCTTGAACGTCATCAGTAAGGAACAGTTCACACACAGCAACACTTCCACAAGACGATTTTATCTTGATTCTAAACAAATCCAGCTCCTGCGTCTCAATATCCACCAGCAATCACAGCTCTTTTATCCTTTAAAAGGATAATGTTGTTTGGGACTGCTGCTGATTGTGCCGCTTGGAAGACCACACAAATTATCTTTTGCTTTCTTTGCATTCGGAATCTGTTGCTGTCAACTCTCAAGATGAGATCCAAAGAGCTGTCACTATAAGTGAAGCAAGTCATCATAAGGCTGAAAAAAAAAAAAAAAAAAAAAACATTAAAGAGATAGCAAAAACATTAGGCGTAGCCAAAACAACTGTTTGGAACATTCTTAAAAAGAAGGAACGCACCGGTGAGATCAGCAACACCAAAAGACCCGGAAGACCACGGAAAACAACTGTGGTGGATGACCGAAGAATTCTTTCCCTGGTGAAGAAAACACCCTTACAATAGTTGGCCAGATCAAGAACACTCTCCAGGAAGTAGGTGTATGTGTGTCAAAGTCAACAATCAAGAGAAGACTTGATGAAGTGAATACAGAGGGTTCACCACAAGATTTAAACCTTTGGTGAGCATCAAAAACAGGAAGGCCAGATTAGAGTTTGACAAACAACATCTAAAAAAGCCTTCACAGTTCTGGAACAACATCCTATGGACAGATGAGACCAAGATCAACTTGTACCAGAGTGATGGGAAGAGAAAAGTATGGAGAAGGAAAGGAACTGTTTATGATCCTAAGCATACTACCTCATCACTGAAGCATGGTGGTGGCAGTGTCATGGCGTGGGCATGTATGGCTGCCAATGGAACTGGTTCTCTTGTATTTATGGATGATGTGACTGCTCACAAAAGCAGCAGGATGAATTCTGAAGTGTTTCGGGCAATATTATCTGCTCATATTCAGCCGAATGCTTCAGAACTCATTGGACAGCGCTTCACAGTGCAGATGGACAATGACCCAAAGCATACTGCAAAAGCAACCAAAGAGGTTTTTAAGGGAAAGAAGTGGAATCTTATGCAATGGCCAAGTCAATCACCTGACCTGAATCTGATTTCAGACAAAACTGAAGGGAAAATGCCCCAAGAACAAGAAACTGAAGACAGTTGCAGTAGAGGCCTGGCAGAGCCTCACCAGGGATGAAACCCAGCGTCTGGTGATGTCTATGCGTTCCAGACTTCAGGCTGTAATTGACTGCAAAGGATTTGCAACCAAGTATTAAAAAGTGAAAGATTGATTTATGATTATTATTCTGTCCTATTACTTTTGGTCCCTTAACAAGTGTGAGGCACATATGCAAACTGTTGTAATTCCTACACCGTTCACCTGATTTGGATGTAATACCCTCAAATTAAAGCTGACAGTCTGCAGTTAAAGCACATCTTGTTTGTTTCATTTCAAATCCATTGTGGTGGTGTATAGAGCCAAAAATGTTAGAATTGTGTAGATGTCCCAATATTTATGGACCTGTCTGTAGATGTTCTAAAGCCCTTTTTGGTGTGTATTAGTGGCAAAAAAATATATATTATTTGACGTTCAGCGGTGCAATTATATGTTCTAAAGCCCTCTTTGGCATGTATTAGTGGTGTTTTAGTTTCCTTTTTATTTATTTATTTGATCTAACAGTATGTCAGACAGAAGTGCCAGGCCCTGCACAGGCCATCACTTGCTGCACAGGGGAGTTGTAGAGGCCTAAATGTTTTGGGCGCAGGCACAGGTCGCAGCAGAGTAAGGGGGCGTGGCAGCAGGAGTCGCAACGAGAGGCATTAGCTCCAGTTGTCATCTAGCAGGTCGTGTTTTGACCAGCAATCCAGCGGTTCTTGAATGGTTGACTCGGTCACTTTGTCTCAAGTGACATCAGACACCCCCAACCAAGAATCTGTGGGTTCATCAGACACAGCCCTTAGTTGGCATGGCCCAAGAGCAGGCCCTGTGCCCTCACCTGTCCTCAACCTGCCTCTGTCCTTTTCTGTTCCCTCAGCCAGAGAAGTATTATATACTGTGGGCTCAGCTCCACTATACAGCAAGGACAGTCAGCAGCTACTGGCCAGCCAAGATGTGGAGGAGATATCCACCGCTTCCTCCGGTAGGTGGTCAAGTAGTGATGAGGAGAGTGGCGTGGGAGCTGGTTTTGCAAGCGGTCAGGCTTCTGCCCCAGAGACCGTTGAGGAGGACATCAGTGACATGCAGACAGCACTCCATGATGATGTAGCTCAGGGATGGCTAACCTAAGGCTCTCCAGCTGTTGCAAAACTACGACTCCCAGCATGCCCAGACTGCCTACAGCTATCAGCCTACAGCAGGGCATGGTGGGAGTTGTAGTTTTACAACAGCTGGAGAGCCTCAGGTTTACCATCCCTGATGTAGCTGATCGCACTTGGGAGCTGGGTGAATTAGGGGCTTCATCATCATTGGGAGAAGAGGGTGGCAGCTTGCCCGTGAGGTTGCTAACGTGGCCGGGAGTCAGCAGGGTGGCAGCAGTGGGAGGTCGGGAGCCAAATGTGCCCAGGGTAGACCACCCGCTTCGCAGGAGCCTACCTGCCCGGAAAGTGGTGGCGCAGGGGTTCACGGAAGCAGCGGTGGTAGCAGTCAGTCAGTGCGGAGTGTTGGGGGTAAAATCACCTACTCAGCAGTGTGGCAGTTTTTTGATAGCTGCCAGAGGAGGTAAACATGGCCATTTGAGAATCTGTGGGCAGAAGGTGAACAGTGGCCAGGGTGCCAATGTTGGCACCACGGCCCTGCATCAACATATGCAGTGTCACCATAAAGTGGCCTAGGAGAACCGTGGCACCCAGTGGCACGCACCTAATTTCAGGCAGTCAAGGCTCCACCCCCTCAGCCAAAGGGAGCTGTCTATCCTTCCCATGATCTGTTGGTCCTGATGCTCCTGCTCCTTGTCAGTCATTCCGTCAGCAATCGATCACCGAAGTGATTGCCAGAGACAACAGTATGCGTGCACTCATCCAGCGGCGCAGAAGCTGAATGTGCTCCTGGCCAAGTTGCTGGTGCTGCAGTCCCTCCCTTTCTAAGTGGTGGACTCTGCACCTTTCAGAGAACTGATGACTTGCTTGTGCCGAGCCGAGGTGGAGAGTCCCAAGCAGTCATTTATTTGCCAAAAAGGCAGTACCAGCCATGCACACATATGTATAACAGAAGGTGGGCCAGTCCTTGAGCCTGTCGGTGTCTGTCAAAGTGCATGGCAGCGCCAACGTGTGGAGCTGTAACTACAGTCAGGGACAATACATGTCCTCCACGGCCCACTGGGTGAATGTCGTTCCTGCACAACCACACCAGCAACTAGGCCAGGTGACGCCGCTTCCGCCTCAAAGTTCTCACGCAGTTGGTCCTGCGACAATGTCCGCCTCTGTCTCCTCATCTTCCAACGTTTCCTCAGCCTCCACAGTAGGGACAATTCACAGTGCCCCTCCAGCATACCACATGTGCAGGGCATGGCGGTGTCACTGAAGTCTTCCACCCATCTGCAAGACATCCTAAAAATGGCCAGGAAACTTTGCATGCACTTCAGCCACTCGTACACCGCAAAGCACACCCTCCTTGAGCTGCAGCGGCAGAACGGCATCCCCCAACATAGGCTGATATGCAACGTTTACACCCGTTCGAATTCCACCCTCCATATGTTAGACCGACTATACGAACAGAGAAAGGCCATAAACTATTTCTTGATGATCGAAGCTGACAAGAGTACTCCCCTGTGTAACTTCGATGTCAGCCAGTGGCAGCTCATGCGTGACACCTGCCGTTTGCTCAGGCCCTTTGAGAAGGCCACATTATTTGTCGGTCGCCAGGACTACGGGATGATCAACAATATTATTCCACTGCTTCATGTCCTGGAACAGATGTTGGTAAATCTGGCTGGTCAGGGGACTGGAGACGTGGCGCCTAGATCTCACAGCCACATGAGACTTGTGGGGGCTAAACTGGAGGAGGAGGACATTGGAGCACAAGCAATGTGTACCGAAATGGGTGGTTTTTATACACAGGTGACAGGAGAGGAGGAGCAGCTATAGGAGCTACAGGGCAATAAGGAAGATGAGGCAGAGGACCCAGACACACCGTGGCAGTATGCGAAGGAGATGGAGGCAGGGAGTCCCTCCGAGTCACTTGTACAAACGGCCCGATGCATGCTTACTTGCTTGCATAGTGACAGCCGAATTGTCACCATTTGGCAGAGGGATGACTTCTTGCTCTCCACCTTATTGGGCCCTCGCTACCTGTCCAAAATGGGGTCCTTTTTTTTTTTTTTTTTTTACACCCCCTGTGAGGGAGAACAAACTAAACTACTATAGAGACATCCTATGTAGTCAGTTGTCCACTGCCTATCTGCGCCATTGTCCATCCTCTCGCAGGTCTAACCAGGGGGCCCTCTGAGCTCACGTTTCTCTGCCATGGCAGCTGTGCCAGGGGGGGGGGGGGGGGTAGAGGCAGTTCTAGCTCCATCAGCAGCAACTTGAGTCTAGAGTAGCTGATGAGCAGCTTTCTTTACCCGACTAGTGAAGAAACTACTCCAACAGCAGCAGCAGCTAGACCTGGATCAGGTTCTGAACGAGCAGGTGGTGGCATACTTGTAAAGCACCCTCCGACCCCACATTGAAGATCCGATGGACAACTGGGCATCCAAACGGGATTTGTGGCCGCAACTGGCAGAATTTTCCCTGGAAAATCTGTCCTGCCCGGCCAGTAGTATGGCATCAGAGTGTGTGTTTAGTGCGGCGGGAGCCATAGTTACCCCAAGAAGAACTTGCCTGTCCACCCAAAATGTGGAGAGACTAATTTTTGTCAAGATGAATCAGGCATGGATCAGCCAGTATAATCCATGGTGTCACACCAACACTTTGACAAAAGAGACCGGTTTCTTCTGGCTACCTGCCTCAGCTACTATTCTGATGCTGCCACCTGCCTGATGCCACACATCTGATGCCACGTGCTCCTTCCTTAACCCACCATCTTCAGTTGGTACTGGTATTGCCACCCACCTCCCAACTCTATCAATGAGTCACTCTGTGATCTCCTGATACTGCTGCCACCTCCCACCTCCATACTATGTCACCTTGCCACTCTGTGGTCTCCTGATACTGCTGCCACCTCCACACTATGTCACCTTGCCACTTTGTGGTCTACTGATGCTGCTGCCACCTCCACACTATGTCACCTTGCCTCTCTGTGGTCTCCTGATGCTGCTACCTCAACACTATGTCACCTTGCTACTCTGTGGCCCCCTGATGCTGCAACTTCCACACTGTTATTGTGCCACCTTGTGGCCTCCTACTGATGCTGCTGACACCTCCAGACTCTGTCATTGGGCCACTCTGTGGTCTCCTCATGCTGCTTCCACCTCACCACTATGTCATAGGGCCACTCTGTGGACTTCTCATGCTTTTTCCACTTTCCCTACTTCATGACCGGGCCGCTATTTTGCCTTTTGGCCTGGCTGATATTATCATTTATTTGACCCTTCTTCTGATCTGTCAGAAGGAAGGAAAAATGAGACGCACAACGGATTCGGTCTATGTCATAGCTGTAAGGCATGCATGACATGGTCCCTATTTTGCATCAGAATTGGCTTATGATTTGGTAGCCAAAAGCAGGAGTGGGCACAAAACATATAAGACATGCAAATATTCCTTTCACGTGTCATCTCTGTTTTGGATCCACTCCTGTTTTTTTTGGCTTTAGCAATACTGATGGATTGCTGACCAAATGCTGACCGAGTGAAGGCGGATGCTCAACAGACAGGATCCGTTTTTTTGGGGTTATTGTTCTGACGGATCAGAGGAAGGGCAATACTTCAGTGTCGTCAACACAAACTTACTGCTGACACTCTCTCCACTCTGTCTGAGGGGCTCTACTTGCAGGGCTTTTTTTCTGGTGGAATGCCCCGGAGCGGCGTTCCGCCACCTATTTTCTCTGACTCGCCCCGCCCTCCTTTAGTTACTGGGCCCAGCTGTCCCGCTGCTTAGGCTGCGCCGCTGCTTACTTAGACAGTTTGCAATCATGATTGCTCGCCTCTCAGTCCCTGGCCCTGCAGCCTCTGGCACCTCCGGCTCTCCACTGGCTCAGGCCCGCACAGCTCCCGCCCACCACTGACAGCGGCGGAGAGAGTGAGAGAGCCGAGGAGACGCCGATTCTATAGTGGCCCCAAACCCCGCCCCAGGCAGACTCCATTGCAGCCTGTCTGCAGCCCCAGACCCGGGACCCCCTGCCTCCAGCTCCACTGACAGGCCCACCCAGCGGGCAGGGCGTCTGCTGGAGGCGTGGGCGGCAGTTTAGTGTCGTGGGATGTCGGCACGAGCAGGAGGCAGAGCGGCACCAGGCAGGAAAAGGAAAAAGGTAATTTTTCATTTATTTCATTTTTAAATAAAAAAAGATTGAATTGGCCAATTAGGGGGACAGGAACAGGGAAGGAAGGGGCCAGGCCAGGCTGCGCTGCCCATGTGTGGACTAGGGCGGCGGCGGCCGTGGGCACTGGCAGCCTGGCTGTCACGACCGTCACTGGCAATGGCATGGTGGCACTAGGCAAGGCAGGCAGTGGCACTGGCACACTACTTGGGGCGGCGGGCCCCCCTTGTGCCACTGCCTATAATCTGTGTGTGTATAGTGTTGTGTCTGGTGCGCCCTTAAGGCAATTAAATATATAATGTAATCTTGCGCTGTTCTTTTGTCTCGATCCCCGAATCCCACACGTCCATGTCTCGGTATTACATTACATGCTACCTGGGCTGGTTTCTGGCCCGATATAACACCGTTAACGGACTTATATCTAACGAGGAACTGGTGGCAGTCTACTGGGCTGGCAGGGTGCTGTTTCACTAGGGCAGTGAAAGGGCTTTATTAGCTTGTGATATAATTGTCTGATGACAGATTCCCTCTAAATGAGACCGAGCCGCAATACCACATGCAGCCAATGGAGTGGTGCTATTTCTAGAGAAAAAGCTAAACTATTTTTCTCATTTCATGCAACTCTTTTAAACATTTTTATGGGCGAAAACAATAATTATAGTAATTGGATTTAACTATGAAAGGTTCATGGTTTCAATGGCCTCCTCTGGCATCCAAAAGGTTAAAAGTAATTATTGATGAGATTTACCATCATCTACTGGGGCTATTCCGGGATAATGATGCATGGTTAACAGACTTTTTGGTCAGCTGAAGATGTTCCTGAATCCCATTAATCTATGCTTTCCATGTGCATGCCTCAGAGACGGCATTTTATTTAAGAATTTGTTTTTTCTCTCCTTGCTTTGCTGTCAGTGCAGATAATGAAAACAGACAACAATAACTCCATAGCGTCTGCTAAACATGTTCCATTATTACTTGAATAGGAGAATCCTGTTATCAAGAGGACAAAGTTATTTGTGTCACCGGGGCGGTAATGGCTTTTAAAGCTAATATGCAGGTTGCTCTGGCATGAAAGTCCATTTTGTAAAATTAACAAATATTTGCAGATGTGTTCATACCTAAACAAACCGTAAGTAATGCAAAGTGGTGCAATGTTCTGCATGCTGGAACTCTCAGGAGGTACAATACAGATACAAGAGGTACAAGTAGAGAATATGTATATTAATGTAATAAAAATAATAATCAAGTTGAGCTGAATTAGCGTATGTCAATGTGGATTAAAGGGGTTGTCACCAGGGGAGGATTAAGAGTATAATAGGACCCCCTATCTCCAAATGCCCCATCAATACCCCCTTTCTTGTTCTGTCCCATATTTATTTTTTTCTGGTACTTTTTAAAGAAAACTATTCCACATATATAGTAAAAACATCCGACCTCCTAGTGTATAGTGTACAACACTCGAAAGTATAAAGTATAACACCCCACTGTCTATATTATATCAAGGGATGAGCGAATCTACTTCGGATGAAACATCTGAAGTCGATTCGCACAAAACTTCGTTCTAATGCTGCATGGAGCAGGAGCTCTGTACTGTATTAGAATGTATTGGCTCCAATGAGCCGAAGTTATTGCTTCGCGAAGTCTCGTTGACTTTGACACACATACACCTACCTCCTGGAGAGTGTTCTTGATCTGGCCAACTGTTGTGAAGGGTGTTTTCTTCACCAGGGAAATAATTCTTCGGTCATCCACCACAGTTGTTTTCCGTGGTCGTCCAGGGTCTTTTGGTGTTGCTGAAGCTCACCGATACGTTCCTTCTTTTTAAGAATGTTCCAAACAGTTGTTTTGGCCAGGCCTAATGTTTTTGCTATCTCTCTGATGGGTTTGTTTTGCTTTTTCAGCCTAATGATGGCTTGCTTCACTGATAGTGACAGCTCTTTGGATCTCATCTTGAGAGTTGACAGCAACAGATTCCAAATACAAATAGCAGACTAGAAATTAACTCTGGACCTTTTATCTGCTCATTGTAATTGGGATAATGAGGGAATAACACACACCTGGCCATGGAACCGCTGAGAAGCTAATTGTCCCATTACTTTTGCTTCCTTAACAAGTGGGAGGCACATATGCAAACTGTTGTAATTCCTGCACCGTTCACCTGATTTGGATGTAAATACCCTCAAATTAAAGCTGACAGTCTGCAGTAAAAGCACATCTTGTTTGTTTCATTTCAAATCCATGGTGGTGGTGTATAGAGCCAAAAATGTTAGAATTGTGTTCCACCAGAAAAGGAAAATAGAAAAATCAGCGGCACTCACCAGCTGCAGGGTGTCTTCATTTCTTACTTTATTGCAGTAGCAAAAAACATGCAGACATAGCAGGGCTGAGGAAGACAAGCCTTCACAACAAACAAAAGCCGCCTGAGCGGCGAGGGGCAGCAACGGCCGTTTCACACGAATGTGCTTCTTCCGGCTACCTGTATGACGCAGACAGGTGTGCCAGCATTTTTAAGGAGGAGCGTGAGGTTAACCTTTTAAGGGGCATAGCTCTAAATCCGCAGCAGAGGACATCACCTGTCTGCGTGTTACAAATCAATCAACATAGCAATCAAATTAGAACATAAGTAATAACATGTATGTTTCAAACAAATACACTAAGATCGTTGCGATCATTAAGACCTAAGGGACCAATTGCATCCGTACGGTTGATCCATCATGCTTCTTTTTGTAATAGGAGGCAATGCCTATCACCTCCTTGTGTCATTACTGGAACTACCTCAATTCCTGCAAAACCCAAGCATTTTTTATCCCCCCCCCCCCAAGTTTTTGCCATACATGATCTATAAGGCGGGGTCAGCCTTTTCTTGTTCTGATGGAATTGAGGTGTTCCCGGAACCTCTCTAACATGGGCCTAATTGTCTTGCCTATATAGAATGCTCCGCACTCACATTTAACTACATAGACAATGTACGTGGTCTTACACGTGCAGTATTGTCTCATTCTGAGTGATATGCCTCCTATATACAGGATCTTGTCCCGGAGGATATATCCACAGAAGGAGCAATTACCGCAACGATGGTGCGGCTACTTTCATGCGACTACTAACTAACTGATCCCTCAGAGTATGGGTTTTTTGGAAAGCGATGAGAGTTTTTTTGTCTGTAAATTTATCTAGACTCCGCTCATTCTTTAATAGATCCTAATTGTCGTGGATAATTTTTTTTATTGAATCAGCCATGGGGCTATATTTAAATACAAACACAAAGCGATCTTCCTCCATTTTTTTTTTACTTTGATGTAATAATTCATACTGTGTGTTTCTATCTGCCCTAACAAATGCTTCATCAAACATTTTCAAAGGGTATTCCCTCTTCACTAAACGATTCTTAAGTTCAGTGGCCTGTCTTAGGTAACCTTCCCTTCTGCTGTTGATGCGACCGTGTAAATTGTCCATAGGGCATAGCCTCTTTTACGCTACGTGGATGAAAGCTTCCATGGTGTAGAAGGGAATTCGAGGCAGTGGGTTTTCGGTAACCCTCTGTTACCATTTCCCCATCACGTATAATGACACGAACATCAAGAAAATCTAACGTCTCCCCTCCAAAGTTTAAGGTAAAGCGCATGTTCATGTCATTCTCGCGATTTAAATAGATATTAAAGAGACAAACTCCTCACATAGAGCACGAGTTCCCTTCCACACCATGAAGACATCATCCATATAGCGCAAAAACATTTGTATGTTGATCAAAAAGGGATTTTTTTTATACATATCTGCTCTCAAGGTTATTGAGGTATATGTTGGCAAAGGGACACGACACTGGCGTCCCCACCGCTGTGCCATGTACCTGCCGATACCATTGTTGTCCAAACCTGAGAGTAGTGCTGCTTCTACAAATTGGACATAGACTTTGTCCTTAGTAGAATTGAGCATATCCACGACCGCCTCTACTCCCGCATGCCAGCAAGGAAGCCAATATCTATGTATTTTTGTAGCAACTCTTTTAATTGTTAGATGAAAGTGGGGTCACTGGGTAGTTTTTGATACGTCCTTTTATCTTCTAACTGCCTCAAGGCTTCCGATCTATAATATTCAAGGGACATCAACACAATGTTTCCCCCTTGTCTGCAGGTTTTACTACAATACCAGGGTGGTTCCATAGCCACTGTATGGCTTTAAATTCCCTTGGACTAACATTAAAGGGAGTCCGAGGATAAACCAATGCTTTCACATCACAGAGTATTCTTTTATAGAAGGTATCGATGCCGCTACCTGCAGGCATGGAGGGGGCAGTATGTAGATTTTATACCCCCAGTGAATCTACCCCGTTCACTATCCCTCTCTTCACATTCAGTGAACTTTTTATCCAACAGAATTTCTAAACAGGTCACTTCTGACTCATTGAAATTATTAGTGAACATCTCGCTTTCATGCCCAGTCGCTACAGGGATCTTGCCCTGTCTCAGGGAAGTGAAAGCAGTAGGGGTGTCATGAAAACCCTTCTGAAGATACATTTTTCTTATGGATTTGTATAAATCAATCTCAAAAGTTGCCCGGTCGAATTGCTCCACCAGGCTGAACCCCAGTCCTTTTTTAAGGGCTGAGGTGCAGTCAAGGGGCAATTCGATACCGGACAAATTAATGATTAAATCTTCATTTTAATTTAAATCCTAATGATCGCAACGATCTTAGTGTATTTGTTTGAAACATACATGTTATTACTTATGTTCTAATTTGATTGCTATGTTGATTGATTTGTAACACGCATACAGGTGATGTCCTCTGTGGATTTAGAGCTATGCCCCTTCAAGGGTTAACCTCACGCTCCTCCTTAAAAATGCTGGCACACCTGTCTGCGTCATACAGGTAGCCGGACGAAGCACATTCGCGTGAAACTGCCGTTGCAGGCGGCTATTGTTTGTTGTGAAGGCTTGTCTTCCTCAGCCCTGCTATGTCTGCATGTTTTTTGCTACTGCAATAATGTAAGAACTGAAGACACCCTGCAGCTGGCGAGTGCCGCAGATTTTTCTATTTTCCTTTTCTGGTGGATTGCATTCTGTCGAAAATTTACTTAAGTAGGCACCACCGCAAGCTTGCATATTATCCCGGTGTACACAGAGGACTATTTATGTGCTTATTAGCGATTTATTGGGTGTAGTGCCGCCTGTATTTTTCTTCTGTTTTTGCGAATTAGAATTGTGTTGATGTCCCAATATTTATGGACCTGACTGTAGACATGGAATCAGCATAGAAATCCTTTGTTAGACCTAAAATGTCAGAACATTAATAGAAGTGCAGGGGTGCAACATCTATTGTCTGCCACTTACAATGCTGTTCTAACACCTCTCCCAAGGCAGTTTAACGCTTAATAGCTTCAGTCATACTAATTGCAATCAACATCTGACCTTCATGAGGCCCTGCACCTTGTGTTTATTATTATAAACAAATTACGCTGACTGAAGTCATCAGTATTCAATGCTGGAGATTACTTGTACAAGACATTCTAACTTAGAAAGTCAACCCAATGACTAACAAAACACCTTCAAGACAAAATACAAGAAGTCCAGTTGCTCTTACTTATTACTACTGATATACCAAGACCTGGATGAATGAGAGCCTTCACAGACCTATTCCAAACAAATGGTGAACAAGTTGATATCAGTACGAGTCGTATTCACAAGTTTTCTGTTCTTTATTGTTTTACTTAAGGGAGCAAGAAGATCAAGTCAGTAAGTTTCTGAATGAAAATATGACACACTTTTTTTTTTCTTATTTTATTTATTTTTTATGTATCCAATATTTACATGTAACCCAACTGACATATGAATAAGCCAACTAGCGTGCGTTCATATGTAAACTAATATTATGTTATTCAGGTTCACATAGTGCTCTGAGGGTGGGAGAGGCCACCTGATCGACAATACCAGAAGAATAGGCACTGCCAGTTTTAACTCATTACCGTAACTTAGGTCTGACATTTCAGGATAGTGACTAAGATTGGAGATAACTTGTCTCGAAAATCCCTCTTTGTTGGCATGTTGCATAAATGTTTATACATGTTAATAGATATTTTGTATAATCATAATCGCAGAATAAAATTTCGGTGTCAATTAGAACGCACAATGAACGGAGTAAAAAAATGTAATAAAACAATGGGTGAATCACTGCTTTTTATCCCACCCACATAAGTTATATGTACCCCGAATAGTGTGATTAAAAAATACCTTTCCCACAAAAAACAAGATACATTACCTAAAAATAATTAAAAACACCATCATGCTTTTCAGAATGCTTCTAAATAAATAAAAAAAGAGACAGGATTCTAAGGGTTCTCTCAGACCTACCATTTTGGTGTAGTGTTTGAAGTGGATCATAAAGGGAGGGGAAGTTCATAGGAAAGATTCTAATTTGCTTTATTTTTTTATCAATCCACTCCTGGCTTCAAAAACTGCATTAACACAGCACCTGTGAACACGGACTTATTGACGTGGCGTTTTTTGTCCAGGTTTCAAAAGATAAATATATGTTTTTTCTATCTACATGGCTGTATGTGATCTTGTTTTTAAATGGCATAATTTCTAGGAAAATCTAATATATTGTATAACTTTAGGTGTGAAAAACATTGCACAATTTTTTTGTTAGGATTTACAGTGTTCACTGTGCAGTAAAAATGACATGTGAACTCTATTCTGGGGGTCAGTACGGTTATGGAGATATGAAATGTACATAGTTTTTGTTACGCTTTCCTGCTTTAAAAAAAATTAAAACATTTTTTAAAAATTGCTTTTGTGTTGCCATATCTAGATGACCTTAACTATCTTTTATTTTTCCGCTGACAGAACAAAGGGCTTGATGACGAGCTGTAGTTTGTACTGATACCATTTTGTAACACCTTCAGCCTTTTGATCTTTTTTAATTAAACGTTTATTTGAGGCGGGCTTAGCAACAAGTAACAATTCTGGCATTGGGGCTTTATTTTATTTTTCAACATACTGTATACAGTGTGTGACAAATGACATGGTACTGTATTTTCAAATTTCTTGCTTTTCCAGATACAGTGATACTAACTATTAATCAACCTCGCTTGTGCTATATAGTGCAATACTTCCAGTAGGCGTAACTAGAAATTACTGGGCCCAACAGCACATTTTTTAACTCCTTCTATGCAACCCTCACTACTGTGGCTATTCAAGAGCTATTCGAGCTCTCAGACGAGGCTCGGCAGCCGCTTCATCCATTTCCTACAGTGTCACTGTATAAAGTGTCATTGTATAATACCGTTGAGGGGGGCCTGACAAAATCTTTCAATCCTTCTCCTTGATGGGCCCCTTCTGAGTTTGGGACCAAAGCAGCCGCTTCCCCATTACATACGCCCCTGAATACTTCTGTATTACAGTGTACAGGGGTTTTTACTAGAGTCCTATTACATCCTGCCAGAGGCAATGTGTAATAAAGAGAGGAACATGGCACCTGCTTGGCACCCTGCCCCCTTCCTCTATCTAACCGCTCAAATGCTGTGGCTGCTATTGACCATGATCACCGAAGGGTTTAACTAACCGGATCAAAGTTAGCTCCAATCCCAGAACAACATGCGGTATACCAGCTGTGTTCTACAGGTGGCACACACAAGTGTTGGTGCCATCACTGTGTCATACTATTATGCCACTTTGTATTATCAAGATACTTGAAGCAACATAATAGTATGGCACAGAGAAGGAAGGTGTTAAAACCCCAAATGGTTCACATCCTTGAGGGGTTAGAGATTGATGATACCACATTGGGATCTACTTGCAGTACCCGTGTAGACAGGAGTTCAGGCTCTCTGGTTTGGCTGACATCTGTGAACTGACAGCATCCGTCAAATGCCTCGTGGCAGTTCTCAGACCACTCCCCTCCAAGTTTCATCCTCCTTGTTCCTCCACATATATAGGGTCCTGCTAAATATATAATTTCTCACAATGCCTGTCTATAATATATATGTGTGCTGTGTGCAGAATCTCCGGTGTATCTCATGAGATGCAGATTCACTTCCCCTTGCTTGAAAGAGCCGACAAGAAGACACCTATCACAGGCAGGAGGCAGGAATTTCTATATCATAGATCTACCACTTAGGTAGGATGTAAAGCCAGTACAATGTGTGGAGACTCTGCCCCCATGATGGGAGGCTGTATCAGTGAAATTACATGAGAGGATGAAGGAAACAAGAGGGTAAATAACTTAAACAGCACATCAACTAAAAAAGGCATATACAAAAGCGTCTACATTATCCTTTAATAATGGCTTGTGTTGCATTATACAGGTAAATACAATGCTAGAGTGCTTCTATAAAGCGAAAAAAGCAGATTTTGTCCATGTATATATTAATATATATATTAAAGAGGACCTTTCATGGGATTATTTGTTAGAAACTGGTATGCTTACCAGAGAGGGCGGCCCCTACAGATGCTAACTTTTTTTTCCCCTAAAATACTCTTCTGTTCCGCCACTGTGTCCCTCTCTGTTTTTAGTGCTCGATATGTTAATTTAGAGTATTGGTAAAGGGAGGAGGAGACGGCCGAGTTTCTCAATGGGTGTCTCCTTCTCCCTGGCTGTAGCGCGGTCCAATCACAGCGGACCGCATCACAGCCAGGGAGCAAAAAAAACAGCTCACCTTCTCCATGGCTGTAACGCTCTCCACTGCGATTGGACCGCGCTACAGCCAAGGAGAAGGAGATGCCCATAAAAAAAAACTAATGTCTCCTCATCCCTGTACCGTTGGTCTAAATTAACATATCAGGCACCAAAAACAGCGGGAGACACAGCAGCGGAACGGAGGGGTATTTTAGGGGGGAAAAAAAAAAAGTGCTTGCATCTGTAGGGGCCGCCCTCTCTGGTAAGCATTCCAGTTTCTAACACATAATCCCATGAAAGGTCCTCTTTAGGTGAAATCAATAGCAATTAGAATACAAACCCCAACATAAACATTTGATTGAAGACTGAAAGGCTTCCTGCCCCGAAGAGAAACTAAAGGTGCGGTCACCCCATGGGCAAATGTGGCAGGCTTGTAACACACCAACCAATGTATACGTAGCTCTGCCAAAGAAGCACTCTGTATAGATTGCCTTTCATACTGCTCAGAATGTAGGATTTATCCATGAGGGTGTATTCACACACAGCAAATTTGAAAAAGAATTCTGTTCCTGTCCCATTCATCTGAATGGGGCTTACAGAAATCTGTGCGTTTGCTGCAGAAACAACCCCATTTAGATGAATATAGCCTGCAATAAAATGGCCAGACAATGCCAGCCTTACAGGCCCTGCTACAACAAACATTTCAGATGTACGGGACAATTATGTCTGTCTGGTGCATAACTCTGCTTTTTTTCCTCATATGACGTGATTCCAAATGAACTAGTTGCAATAAATAGACACAATAGATTGCAAATATGAAAATTAGCTAAATATTCTCGTCATAAAAATCACAATCTTAATTTCAAGATGACCTGAACGAAAGCTTAGAAATAAAACAATCAACGTTTATAATTGTACAGCAAAATCATGTTATACAAATTTTCTAATATAGCATCTGTACCAATTCCTCATGGCTACCAAGATCTCAGCTTGGCATCAAAACGAACCTATATTGCTCCTATATGATGATGGACATGTAGAGGACACACGGGTGCCCAGCTCGTTACAAGACTCAGCTCTGATAACTGTACTGTAATGAGCTGTGCGCCCATCACATGACCTGGACACATTTTTATCCTCTGGAAGTAACCAATAAAGGGTTCTACTGAATGACAGCAAGCAAGATCCTTGATCCAATGAGTAAGCTTTACTTTCTGTAATATCCCGTTAAGTTATATAAAGTTTGCAGCATCTGATCATACTCTAAACACACATATATAGTCATAAACATATACTATACACATAATATATATTGTACACGCCGCAGTAACCAGGACCGGCCACTACACAGTGGATGGAGCTGTGCAGTTCCAGGTGCCTGGATTCGGCACTGAAGTTGAAAACAGCGGATCGCCGGTGGTTCCAGTAGTCAGAATATTGATTGGTTAGGGCAGAGTGTAAGCATGTCTCCTCCCGAGTGGCTTATAAGACCTTCGTTTGTGATGTCATAGTATGTGTTCCGCCTATGGGCGCGATTGGGATCCTCTGATGGGGAGTGATAGGTGGCGTGCCGCAACTACTTCCTCCCACTGGCTCCGCCTACCTACATTTGACCTGCTACTTCGCATGACGTCATGGGGTAGCGCCGCGCATGTACTGTGGACTTAGGTTTTTTCAAAGTCCACCCTACTGTGCATGCCTGTGGACTTTGTTCCCAGTGCTTGGATTCATGGTCCTGTGCTTCACATGGTGCATGCTCTGGAACTTTTTCAGGTACAGCTTTCTACGCATGTCTATCGGCTTGGTTCATCTGCGCTCCGATTTCTAATGCTGCACTTTCCACGAAGCATGCTCTGGGACTTCAACTTTTATTTTTAAGGTTCACCTTACTGCGCGTGCTTGTCGACTCTGTTTCCAGCGCTCCAGTTCCCAATGCTGCGCTTGCAACGGTGCATGCCCTGGGACTTAGTTTCTGGTATTGCCGATCCAATAGTTCACACATATGTCCTCGTTTCTCCACAGGGGCGAAAAATACAGGTTATAAAAAAAAATAAAAAAAAGTTTAATTTTTTTCCGCCCCCCCCCCCCCCCCCTCTGCGCCCTAAGGCAGCCGCTTGGTCTGCCTTATTATAGCACCGGCCCTGCTAATGCTTTACAAAAAGAAGCAATACTCACCTTCCCGATTCCATGAGGCTCCAAACTTGACACCTCTCAAGGACCTGCCAGTCTTTGCACTTCCTCTCAACATAACTATGTGATGCTGTGGTTGTGCCTCGCTACTCGGCTGCATTAATCATGTTACGGACATGCATGCAGACAATAGTTGTGGAACCACTGTGCCAAGTAACCGGTTTGACGTTGGGCCAAACCCTAAGGGTGTTAATCTTACTTATTCAACCTTTAACCCCTGTAAAAGGGATGTGGCGTTCATTGTGCGTTAGCAACCAGACCGATATTTCCTGGGATGGTCCTGATGTACTAGGCAGTCGAAAAGCTTGGCATGTGGATGTGAGATCCATGTCTTTTTTCTCTACAGTTGTGCATTGAAGAGGCCAGTGATTGGTGTAGTCAGGTATTGTCAATCTTACTTCATTGCTGTAGATAGGTAAACTGAGCCTAGTCAAGACAAGTTGAATTTGTCAGGTAAGTACTGATCAGTTTTTTATTGCAGACTGATCCACAGGGATGCCCGGTTTACTCCTGGAAGCAGACAAGCCCTTCCAAGATCTGACAGACAACTGTAGCAAAGGTGAATAAAAGAAGCTGGAACCCAGCAGAGTGGAGCAGGTAAATATTATTTTCTCCCCAGCACCAATGATGTGGGGGCGGCAGCCAAAAAGACTGACAAAGCTGGAGAACACTTTTTTTTTTTTAAGTTTAGTAGTTTCAACACTTTAATATTGAAAATAAAAAAATTGGATATAATTGGCATTGTCACAGCATCATCTTGTCTACCTGAAATGGCCAAACCTACAGACAACACAAGCTCCACAGTTTTGAGAAACCTTTAACTGATTATATTACTTAAAACATCCACTTTTTAGTTGACAATTTAGTGTGATCTGTTTGATAGCAAAAAATAATGCGCTTCATAATTGATTTCCCCCCCCCTTTATTCGTGAAGTGTGAAATTATAGTTTTATTAACTGTACACCTACTGGGCACAGCAGAAGTAATTGCAGCCTGAAAGCTATATATATATATATTTCTATACAAAGAAAAGTCTAAGATTTTGTCACTGTGTAGTAGGAAACAAAACGTTCATTTTTTAATTTTATTTTTAATTAATTTGAAATGAAAGGAAAGCGGTCGTCAATTTCTAAGCCTATTTATCCACTCACCTTTCTAAAAATTATTTTTAATACATTAATAATGATATTAAAATCAATTCTGAACGAACTATCAGTTCAGAGAAAAACCTAAAATAAATGTTCCCGTCATTTTTGTAAATGAACCTTAGATGAGTCCTGTCTCCTCTATGCTTCAGAGAGGAGTCCAGCGTTCTGACTGCATGCAGCCACACCCACTGTGAAGGAGCCCAGTATCGCTCCACATCCTCCGAATCTCCTCCTTGCACCCCGACGTTACAAAGCTAGAGCGCCGTAATCTCGCAATGCGCGAGTTAGCGCATGCGCAGTTCATTCCACAAGGCTGATGCCAGCACAGGGAAGGAACACTATGCAGGCACTGCGCATGCACTAGCTCGCGCACCACAAGATTATTGCGCTCTAGCTTTGTGACGTCAGGGAGCAAGGAGGAGATTCGGAGGATGCAGGGCTGTGCTGGGCTCCTTCACTGTGGGCGTGTCTGGGCTCCAGAAACGTTAGTAACAGCAATTTGGGCTTCTTACTTGCCTCATTTACATATATATAAAATAGTTTTTTTGACACAATAAAAGAACAGAGAGCTATGGGGAATGGATATTGCGGATGTGCTAGCAGTGATCTAGCAGTCCATGTCCTCAGCTCTATACCCAAAATCCAGGTGACAGGTTCCCTTTAAAAATTGAAAGCCAACTCTGATCTGATTTCGTGCTCAGAGACCTAGTTTTGTGAATGAAACAATTAAGTTAGAAATAAATGCTTTCAGGTTAATTTTGGATAAGCAATGTTCTTTCTGTTCTAATGAGGCATGTAAATCATGTGTCCAGTTAAAAAAATGTTGCCATCAAATATACTGAAAGGCAAAAAGACTTCATAAATAGAGATGAGATAAGTTTTGAAAAATTCGATTCGGCAGCCTCGCTGAAGTATGACAAGAAATTAATCACGTATCACTATGATAAAACCCTATTCAGCCTATAAATGGGACCGCATGGCGTTTGGGGTTTAAAAAAAATATTAAAATATAACAAAATCACTCACCTCAACTACTTGCTCTCGAGTATAAAAGACCTGCCGAAGGACCTGCGCTGAGCATGATGAGGTCACCGCACGTTCCCAGTGTGATCACATGGTGACATCATTATCCTTTGGCAGGTCTTTTTCAAGGCAATTCTCTCCTCTCTTGATTGAAAAAAACCTGCCGAAGGATGATGACATCATCATGCTCGACACTACCCATAAAAGTCAACATGATCCATAAGGATTCATTAGAATGCAAAAGAAAACTGGACTTGCTTTACCGTAGTTGTCATGGCTTCATGATAGAGGCAAGGATACCAGTGTTCAAGCAGAGATGTCAATAACCATGAGAAATGTATAAAGTACAAAGGCAAATTGTAGAACTTTTCATTGTGTTAAAAAATAAAAACAGCCCGCTGAAACCCAGTCTCTTACATCAAGGTTATCAGACGTCAAATCTATTACTGAAAGGTTGCATCATTTATTAAATAGATTTTCTTAGCATAGCAATTTTTTAACAATTCTCGGTTTTAAAATTATTGAAATGCATCATGATTCAGATGAGTCATTTAATGAAGATCATTTTCTTATATTCATATTATATAAATTTACAATATCTATTAATATGGGGTTTGTTAGGACAAAATCTACTCAAAGTGGCACCATTAGAAATTGTTTTTGAATGGAAACACGTCTAGTTTAGAACAAGGAGCAACTTCTCAGATGATATCTTATTAGCAGGCCTTTCACCAAACAGTTATTTATTTCATGTTTCATATACAGAGGCAACATATTATAAAGAGCTGTCCCCATCAAACACACAGTTGGGTCAAGGTCATACTGAAGAGTGTTTTGGAAGGATAGTGAAATAGTACACCCAGGGAAAATCGATGAAAACATGTTAGAACATACAGAACATAGAACATATGAAGATGTTGACCTTGTCAAATTCTAATCCAGGACCGAAGACACAGAGCCCCTGTACTACTCTCTTACAGGCTCCACTGATTAAATACTGCAGATATGGTCAAGCTTTGCATGGCCAGTGTTGTGACCACAAGCAGGTATCTCCAGACACATTCATGATTCTCCATGGAGTCCATGCGCTTCTGATCTTTAAGTGAACGTGCTTGCTAGATGCAAAAACAAAAACCTTCTTTAGGAAAGTCTATCCAAAAGGCCCAGAGTCATCAATTTTCCATCATCTAGGAATGCCACTGCATCCTCCACAGTTCTAGGAAGAGGAAGACACCATGCTTTGCTACATTCCCATATATGTAGACTTTGACAGTTCACTGGAAATAGAGCAAATTGAACAAACTCTTCTATTCCAAAGTATTTTACTTCCTTAAATACTATTTAAGCAGGACAATCTACTTCTGGAATAAGACCCCAAAATCTGATCATGGAGTTTCAGGTGCAAGATCTTAAGAACCAAGGTCATTGTAACAGTGAGTAACTGCACATGAGATAAACAGCAAGAAGACTTAAAGGGGTTGTCCGGGTTCAGAGCTGAACCCGGACATACCCTTATTTTCACCCCGGCAGCCCTCCTGAGCCTGGCATCGGAGCATCTCATGCTCCGATGCGCTCCCGTGCCCTGCGCTAGATCGCGCAGGGCACAGGCTCTTGTGTTTACAATAACACACTGCCGGGCGGTAACTTCCGCCCAGCAGTGTGTTCGGTGACGTCACCGACTCTGAGGGGCGGGCTTTAGCTCTGCCCTAGCCGTTTTACTGGCTAGGGCAGAGCCAAATCCCGCCCATCAGTGCCGGTGACGTCACCGGGGTTCCTGTCAGCCCCATAGAGAGCCCCGGTACGTCACCGGAACTCAGAAAAATGCCTTTGCCCTGCGCGATTTAGCGCAGGGCAAAGGAGAGCATCGGAGCATGAACTGCTCCGATGCTCATGTCAGGGGGGCTGCGGGGGTGAAAATGGAGGGATGTCCAGGTTCAGCTCTGAACCTGGACAACCCCTTTAAGACTTGAAGTGATGCATTGGGTTGTTGTGGAAAAGATGCATTAGTTGTTGTGAAAAAGATTATGGGAAACACCTGAAAATTGTCCCATTTCATTGTGACAGAGCAAAAACGTGCCCTCTACTTGATGGCTGACAAAACCATAGCCACATGCAGATTTATGAAACATGCAACAGGATGCTTACAAGACTTCTCAGTCCTTTGTTATCATTCCAGTGATGTTTTCTGACCAATGAGCGGAAGTCTTGAAAACCAGTTCTTCTAAAAGGTTTTCTAGTGCAGTACCAAAGCAATAGAAACATCTTTAGGTAGGGGCAAGGCAGTAATTGTTACAATTGAATTTCCTTCTTAGCTTTGGTTGCTCTCATTAGGCATCTTGGGCCAGATTTATCATTAGCTCAGGTCAGAATAATGTAGTGAAAAAGTCCCCCAAAAAGTCCCAAATGCTAAAACTGCGCACAAATTTGCAACTTTTTTCTGCTCTGCACTATGCCCGCCAGTTTTCTGAAAGTGGGCGTGTTTTCTTATGTAAATGAATCTCTAGACAGATTTACTATTGGGACTATTTAAAAAGTCGCAAAAACGTTGCAATTTCACTCCAGTGAGGACCATGCTTATCTTATAAGACTTTTTAATAGAACATGCAACGTTTTCATAAAAACGTGCGACTTTTTCATAAAAACTTGCAACTTTTGTAAAGCTGCTTACTGACGGATAAACTGCTACTGTCAAACTACATTTATTACAGTCTTAAAGGGCCGATCATAAATCTGACTTTGCTAAAACTGACTTTAGCCATATGTTGAAGTGGAGTCAGCTGTCAAAGTAATGATAAATCTGGCCCCTTGTCTTTATGTACCTATGTATCCAAGCACTCTTGCCCATACCTTCCACAGACTCCCTTGGCTGCTGTTATCCACAATTTTGACTAAACGGATACAGCTTTTCACGTCACACTCAACTAATTGTCTAACTAGTCCTTTTGTCTCCAGGCCTCAAACATCCATGTTAAAAGGTGAAGTGTGTGATAGCATTCTACCACTTGCCAAGGAACCTTACAGGGTTGTGCTGGAGTTTGATGAAAAGCATTTGCTGTTCATGACCCATGAAATAGGCTTTTAGGGTGGTAACTGGGGACAACTGCTATGGGCAAAGGCAGATATTGGCCAAAGCATTAGTCTGTAGCATGCTGAATTGTGATATGCCAGGAAGATTATGGTTGAGCACCACAGTCAGGAATCTATTGTTAGCGGATATGACTTGGAACATGATGGGGGAAGACATTTTCTTTTCCAGCTCTGCACTTCAATCCTAGTTTACGAATATCCTAAACTAAATAGGTAAAAATCTGAGAAACTGGAGTGTACCCCTACCTTCCAATCAGGTGGACAATCCACCGTCTCTCTCTCTCTCTCTTCATCTGGGAACTCTGGTAACAAGAAGGATCTACAAGTCCTTTTCTCAACACCCAACCAGGTGCAACAACAATTTAACAGCTTGTTCATGGAATTTACTATTCTCACACTCAACCCCTGCTGACCAAAATATTGAAAAGTGTTTTTTTTTTTAAATAACTGTTCTTGTTCCCTTCCAAGAACAACTTTAAGTTACTTGCAAAATCACTCAAGACTTCACTGAGCTCTGAAATAACTTCCCTAAGTACAAAAATGGTGAAAGCTAAAATCACCTCTGTAGAGGTTACTACAAGTATAAAGGTGGTAATCTCTAAGAGACTGTGCTCTCCTAACTGTACCTCATTTGCAAATGGTTTCTAAGTAGTTTTTTTGAACCATAGAAGCAGCAGGCAAGGTAATAAAAAGGTACCATTTGTGAACTGTATTTGCTACTTCTAGAGTGACTCAAGCAGTTTTACATGAGTAAAATAGATGATGCAGAGTTCTCCTCACATACGTACTGTATATCTGATTATTTTGACTGCATTCCCGTCATCCCATATCGCTCCCAGTACCGATGCACATTAAGATCCACAATGAAGAGAACATACAGGCGATTTCTGTTCAATGGAACAGTCAATAAAGTCACCTTTATAAAAAAAAAGCAAATCTAGCAGTACAAATTTTACCCATTATGCATTTCAGACACACAGAAAAGGGCAGAACTGAGACGTTATAAATTCTAACAAAGGTTCTAGGTGTCAAATTTATAACATTACATGAACATCAGCCATGAGTTGGTGTAAAGAGGAGAAGTGTGTCTTTCATACCACATTTGCAATATTGGGAGAATTGATGTAAATTTATGTAGTCTACTATAATACTAAATAATCTCCTCCACTGTGTAAGAAATAAAAACAAATCTCAGGTAAAAACAAAACAAAAAAAAAAAAACTTGATTTGTGCCACTATTCAGGAGCTTTCCAAGGGCAGACTGCTTTCTTAGTCCTCCCATTCTTCACCCAATTAAGCTGGATGCATGCTTTCATTTATTTCAGTATTCTCAATCCATTTCCTAAGACTCCTGACCCAGATGGCTTCACATTCCTATATTACACTTATATGAATGATGCTTTCAATAGTGTTCCAAAGAAAATGATTGACTTCAATAAAGCTACAGAATTTACTACTCTAACTTCTCAATATTGGCTTGAGTGCTACCTCCCTACATACAGAACATACTTGTTCTAGACCGGGAGGATTCATTTTGCAAATGGATGCTCAAAATAATACTCTGTTGTACACATTATGCTACATTGATGGTAAAGTGTAGAATTTGTGCAGACTTTTACAGAGAAATTAATGTATTTACCTTATCAGAGGTCAAGTACAGGAAGAGTCTACATAGCTGTTATGAACCTTCATGTATTTTGAAAGTATTAATAGGTAGTTGTTTTTTTTCAAGATTAATAGGTAGTTTTAGTTATTAATTGGTTGTTGGTGAAATTTCAGGATGAACCTAACATGCACTCTAACCTTTACAGGTGAACTTGTGTGACCTTCTCTAAACTTTTGAATGCACATAACCAACTTCAGTACTTTTTGCACAACTTGCTGTTCTGTAACATTCCAGATGAGGCCATACCAACTCTTTGTAAAGTGGTAGTATTACATCCCTGCCCCGCGAGTCCATGCCTCGTTTAATGCATGACAATATCCTGGTGGCCTTAGAAGCAGCAGTTTGACATTGTATGCCATTATATAATCTACCATCTACAAGGACACCCAAAGCCTTCTCTATGAGTGACTCTCCCAGTGTTACATCCCCTAGGACAGGCATGCTCAACCTGCGGCCCTCCAGCTGTTGTAAAACTACAACTCCCACAATGCCCTGCTGTAGGCTGTTCGGGCATGCTGAAAGTAGTAGTTTTGCAACAGCTGGAGGGCCGCAGGCTGAGCATGCCTGCCCTAGGACATATGAAACATAGAGATTACTACTACCAAGATGCATAACTTTACATTGAACCTCATTTGCCAAGTTGACGCCCAATCACTCAGTGTGTTCAAGTCCGCTTGTATTTTATGGACATCTTCCATAGACTGCACAGTACTACACAGCTTAGTGTCATCTGCAAAAATAGAAATGGTGTTATTAATCCCGTCCTCGATATCATTAATAAATAAATTAAATAATAGGAGGACCCAGCACTGAACCTTGGGGTACACCACTTATAACCTGGGACCATTCTGAATAGGAATCGGTGACCAGAACTCTGGACACAGTCCTTAAAGCCAGTTTTCAACCCAATTACAGACTATACTTTCCAAGCCTATAGGTCTATAATTACCTGTGGCGGACCTAGATCCTTTTTTGAATATGGCACCACATTTGCCTTGCGCCAGTCACTTGGCACTGTACCAGTCCCTAGAGAATCTTAAAAAATTATAAACAGGGGGACAGCAATGACTGAACTGAGCTCTTTAAGAACTCCTGGGTGTAGTCCAACTGGACCCAAAGCCTTGTTCACATTGACCTTATTTAACTTAACTTGGACCATATCTACAATTAGCCAATTGAGTATATTACTGGATGTACTCCTTTCTCTTCAAGGTAAAAAACAGAGCTAAAAAAAAAAAGAAGACATTTAGTAACTCTGCCTTTTCCTTATCTTCGGTGACTAACCCCTCTTTACCATTATTTAGGGGACCTACCTGCTCACACTTAGTTTTTTTTAGCATGTATATATTTAAAGAGGCTTCAAGCAGGGTGTTCTCATACAGAAGTGGCCACTGAGCTTAGAGTGTCATCAGCAGGTTGCAACACAGATACAGAGAGACTGAGTCACAGAAGGGCATACAAGTGAATGTCCTTTGGCCACATCCCACACCAATGACTGCTTTATTCTGAACAATGCCCTGCGGTACCGGATGATGAATTCCACAGAACTCCAGGCACAATTGAGAGGGGTGAGAGGCACCCAAGTGTCACGTCAGACTATTCAAAACCATTTACATCAGCGTGGTCTGCATGCTAGTTGACCTGCAAGGGTAGCCGACTATAGCACCAGGCACAGGCATCATCGTCTTGCATGGGCCAGGGAGCATCTATACTGAATGAGGGAACAGTGGCCCTAAGTGCTGTTCACTTTTTGAAAGTCAATTCACACTGAGCAGAAATGATGGCTGCTAACTATGTTGGAGACGTCAAGGAGAGCGCTCTGCATCAGCCACTGTTGTCACTAGATGAGCCTTTGGTAGTGGTGTTACAGTGTGGGCAGGTGAGTCTAGTCAATACAGAACTGCCCTAATATTTGTGAATGGTACAGTGACAAGCCCATACTACTTGACTAACATCATTAATCCAGTCATTGTGCCTCTGCATGAAAAACACAGGACTAGTTTCATCTTCATGGACGACAATGCGCCAGCTCATCGAGGTTGCATCAATAGGGAACGGCTACTGGAGACTGGGGTACCTCAGATGGAGTGGCCTGCACTGTAATTGATGGTCAAGGCCACATGACAAGTTATTGAGAAATTAACATTTTTTGAGGGTATACCCACCGCTGTTGGCTTTTGTTTTAATAGATTGTTTGAGATGAAGAAACCACCATTGCTGCTTCTACTTAAATGACCTACTTTCATGATATAATATCACTATAGAGTGAACATTTTACGTTTTCCATAAATTTCACCCAAAAGCCAAATATCCATAACTTTTTGTGAGTAGTGTATGTCGTAAATGGGGAGAGGGGAAAATGCCACTTCTAGATTCTTCTGCCAGTGGCTTATCAGCCTGAGAATAAAAGGATCAGCTAGTTAGAGACCAACTTCCTGATCCTTATCTCTCCTGACTGGGAGTGAGTCGATAGGCCACCATACACACTAGATGGTTGGCGGATCCCATTGAAATTGGTGGATTTGGTCAACAAACATCCAGTGTGTATGGACAGCTTTACATGGAAAATTCACTAGCAATTGAAAACAATATCAAAGTCTTTGAAGCGTAAAGCAGGTAAAAACATGGGAGGCAAAAAAATCAAGGTGTGGGGGGAAAAAATGCTTTAAAAAATAGAAGCGTTAATACTTTTACTAATACTATTTTTTATCAATTAACAAGATGCAAAGCAAATGAACGAAAAAGGAATCTAAATATTTGGTGTGACCACATTTTACCTTCAAAATGGCATCAGTTCTTCTAGGTACACTTGCACACAGTTTTAGGGCTCATTCACACAACCGTATAAATCGTGCGGACCTATTGATTTCAATGGGGCTGCAAAAGATGCGGACAGCACACAATGTGCTGTCTGCATCCGTTCAGTTCCGCTGCGCCGCAAAAAATATAGAGCATGTCCTATACTTGTCCGCAGACAAGAATAGGCACTTTCTTTGAGAGTGGTGGCTATGTGCGGGCTGCAAATTGCGGAATGCACATGCGCCGTTATCAGAGTTTTGCGGATCCGCAATTTGAGGACCGCAAGACACATACGGACGTCTGAATGAGCCCTTAGAAAGAACTAGGCAATGAGGTTGTTCCAAACATCTGTGGATGTAGACTTGATCAATTCCTTCTGCTTTTTTCATGTAATCCCAGACAGAGTTGATGATGGCGAGATCAAGGCTCTGTGGGGGCCACATCATGACTTCCATGGACTCTTGTTATTCTTTACATTGAAGCTAGTTCTTAATAGCAATAGCTGTTTGTTTGGGTTTATTGTCCTGCTGCCGAATAGATTTGGAGCCAATCATAGGCCCCCTGATGGTATTGCATGATGGATAAGTACAGTATCTATCTGTATCTTTCATTATTAAGGACACCATTAACCCTGACCAAATCCCCAACTGCATTTGCTGAACACACATCAGCAGATGAGACACATCATGCTTATTTCCTTTTATTCATTTGCTTTGCATTTTATTAATTGATAAAAATAAACACTTCTATTTTTTAAAGCATTCTTACGTTGCAGCATTTTTTTCCACACCTGCCTTAAACTTTTGCACAGTACTGTATTTATTTAAAGTTAATTTTTTTCTTCATATTATGCATTCTTCATTGCCAAGAAGCTAAATCTAAATTGTATGTAATTTGTACAGGCATTTGATCTGACTTTATGTGTGAGATTTTGAACGATACAACACCAGTAATATCTTGTGTGATCACACAAAAGAATTGCTTATAATCCAGTATGCTTTAAGTTAAAGTGAGTCTCCATAGGATGGGCCCGGCACTGCAGCTCAGTTCTATCCACTTTAATAGGGGTAAACTGGAATACCTAACAGTTAAAGGGGGTTGTCTGGGTTCAGAGCTGAACCCCGACATAACCCCTTCCTCCCCCACTCAGCCCCCCTCTGAATCATGCAGGGCAATGGCTTTTTCTGGAGTTCCGGTGACGTACTGGGCTCTCCATGGGGAAAGCTAGGTGGAGGCTTCCACCTAGCAGTGAGCCCGATGAGGTCACCGGCACTAATGGGTGGGCTTTAGCGCTGCCCTAGCCTGTAAAACGGCTAGGGCAGCGCTAAAGCCCACCCATCAGAGACGGTGATGTCACCATGTTAAAGTTAAAAACATAAACAAACAGCCCTTGCCCTGCGTGATACAGTGCCGGGCAAGGGAGAGCATCGGAGGATATCAGGAGGGCCGGAGGGGTGAAAATGGGGGTATGTCCGGGGTCAGCTCTGAACCCGTACAACCCCTTTAAAGGGGCTTGGCCCATCTGGGACGGTGATGGCATATTGTTAGGATATGCCATCATGTAAGATAGGTCTGGGTCCCGCACCTATCTCCAGAAAGGAACCCCTGAAATAACCAGAGAGAAGCCATGCGTGGCCACCCTGGAATTCCAAGTATAGGTTAGCACTGAGCAGCCCATTTCTAGCAGTCCTACAGAGGTGAATGAAGAGATGGCCCACACCTGTGGTACGTTGAGCATGCTCACTTAGCTATTTTCAGAACTCCCATAAAGATGAATGGAGAGCACAATAGGCATCCTAATTCTGGAGATGGAAGCGGGTCCCAAAAGGTGGGACCTATGCCTGACATTGATATCATATCCTAGCAATATGCCATCAATGTCCCAGATGGGCCAACCCCTATAATGGATAAGATGGGCAATGTTTCTTTACTACACTTTTATGTATGTACAGTATTTACATTTTAACCTACTTTCCATATCAAGCCAGTCATGGACTATTTTCAGATTTTTCCATAGTATGTGCATTCTAATTTTTTTTCTTTTAACACAAAAGCTGGGTGAGAAATAAGAAGATGAACATGAAATTATTTTATATTTTATTGTCATTTTCTTACAAAGTAATACTCAACAATACATTTCAAACAGTGTACCGTATATTAAAAAAAAATACAGAAATCATACAACTAAAAACAAAAAAATAAAATTAAAAAATTAAAATTAAAAAAGGAATGAATATTTATCTATCCATAATGTGGTTGGTTTTCTTTTGTTTTCCAATGAGGGGGGCTAAGGTTTAGCAGCCTACCTGAGACAGAACAGACAAGGGTGGGAACACAGGGACCTGAGACAAGCAGAAGCGAAAAAACGGATGCTCACAATGAACAAAACAAACTCCAGGAGCCGCCAAAAGGGGAGCGTAAACACGGGCGCTTACACAGGTAAAAATATCTACTGCCAAACAGACTTACAATCTGCCCTAAAACCAGCCAGCATGAGGAATGTCCAGTTTGTACCTTCCCCACACTCCCATTATAAATATCACATTCTGGGAACTTTGGGAGTAAATGCCACGGCCTGTTTGTAAAAAGACGTAAAAGGCGGGAAAACTCGACAAAGCTCTAATAAAATAAATCGCCAGTAAAAAGTTAAGACCCTGTGATATCCTGCCATGGGAGCGGAGGAAGGATTGGGGGGCGGGTAAAAGGTCAGACAGCCAAACGATGGCACAACACGGACAGATAACTGTAGAGGAGGCCGGGTACAGTATAATCAAACAATACACTTTACACATAACAAGAAAAATAAGAAACAATATTTCCATCCTTTTCAAGGAATAATAATCATTTTATCAAAGGAAATGTACAGAAGAAAAATAGTTTCTGTAATGGTAAGAACACAATAACTCTAAAAGTTGTGATTTTTTTTTGTCTATCATTGCCCCAGGCACAGTTGTTAGAAAAAATTCTCGTTGGGGGCTTTGTTATTTCACGGCAGCAAAATTAACATTTTATATCCAAACTGATATGCTTACAGAACTACAGGCTCAATAGATATTTCAGTTTAGTGGATTATGTATACACAGTGATGCTGTATTTGTAAAAGAAATGACATCAGAACCGTATTTCAGATACCGGAAAGAAATATATATTCTTTACGTAATATTACAAATGGTTACGGATGAGGATTTATTTTACCCAATTTCCAAAATTGAATGTAATTTTATTACCAAAAATCACATTTTATCATCAATCATCTCATATAAAAAGCATATTTGGTATTTGAAGCCCAAACCAGTAGTGGATCCAAAATACGGAGGAGGTACCAATCTTTCCATTATATTTTGGTTTCACTCCTGGATTTGGCTGATGCAAAATTCTGACCATGTGAAAGTGACCACAAGAAAGTTTTTAATATTCCTTTTGCAGAAGGGCGTGACAAACCTCTATTCAGGTTAAGGCTGCTGGTTTACAATATCCCTTAAGCAAGGATTATGGCATCGGTGTACACAATTTCACTTGGAAAAAAGCATCTTTTTTTTTTTTTTTGCATTTCAGCTCATGCTAGCAAACATAGCCTAAAGCGACATATAGTGTGATCACCTGAAGATTCACAGAAAGCAGTCTGAAAATAAAATAGAAAACCCGATCCAAGGTAAAACTCTGACTCATCCACAGCCATTGGAAGAATGTTACGTAAAGAGAATCTTTCACTCTTTCATAACATACAAATATCTAGAAAACAGTCGATATGCAATTAAAACACATCAATGACAAAGACCATGTCTGTAACCTCCATTCGCTTCCCCTTAAACACTTCCGAATAGAAAATAAAACTGCAAATCACCACAATTTCTGGATAATCGAGATCTTATAAAACAAAAACTGAAAGAAAAAAAATCTATCAAAAATCACAAACTGTTTGCCTATGTTTTTGATTAGACATCTTCAAAAGTGGACAACCCAACAGTGGCCACAAAGATGTGGTCAGTTTTCTGAAGGATACATGATCCATGATAGACTTTTTAGGACAAGGGCTGTAAGCATGAATCTGTCGCACGTGAATGTGAGAATGAGTGTCTTGGCTTGTTTAAACGACCGAATCTCAGCTTTGTGTTGTCTTAAATATTTCTTCCCACTGAAAAGATGACCGAATCTCAGTCGAAGAACAAAAAATTATTTTGGTCAATATTTTTATCTTTTCCGAGTGGAGTTCCAGTTCTGGTTAAGTATGGAAGGCTATATTGAGTCGAGATACCCCTAGACTTGCTCATTCATGGTGAGTTTCTTCACTCTGCTTATGCCTTGGCCTACGCACGGTATAATATATTTAAGAGTGGGTCCCTGTGTGTTTGATATGTGGGTTGAGGCCAAAAGAGTGATGAGGAAGGTATTGAAATGAAAATGGCTCCTGTGATAGTGCACACATACACATAGGTGATGGGTCAAGCTAGGACACTCTACCTTGACAATGCTACCTAGGACTGGGGGAATTCAACCTTAAAATACCCTTAAAAAAAAAAAAAAAAAAATCTTAATTCTTTCTTAACACATACATAAGAGAAAACATACGAGTCAGCTCGGCAACCATCTTAAAATAACCCCTACATTTCAAATTTTGTAAGACGATATAGGTGCAGATCTACTCAGCAAAATACAGTGGGATTGACAAGAAAGCAACGCACTTACCCTGCTAACACCTTCTATAGCAGCAATGACATCTCATTGTTTTACAGTTTGACAACTTCAGACTGAACCCTTCAGACAACACAATAATATTACAGATTATATAATACAGGTGGCTCTTAGTAGAGTTACGTGAAGAGTTGAATGCCTCGGTTTCACAGGTTGCTGTACTGCGCACTTTTACTACCATATATTTCAAACAAAGTGGCAGGAGGGTACAGCTGTGCAGTGTAGAAACACTGTAGTGACATCACAGCCCTGTACTAAGAGACAGCACTGAAGGAGGAAGATTTTTTTGTGGAAGAAAAGAATGAAGCGAGGAATGCCAGATTTAAGAAAAAAAATATAACTTGCAGTGACAAAGGCATGAGATCAATGAAAAGGATAAAAAGGTAAAGGAGGTAGAAAGACTGAACAGACAGAGATGGGAAAAAGAAGGGCTTTCTATGAGTTGGAAAATATTTGAAATTTGATTTTTCAGAGCAGAAGGAATTTTTTTTCCCATGTACACCCCCTCTTTTTCCTCCAGCTTGCTCCCTTGTGAATAAAAAGGCACATCCGCTTGTATTTCCACCAACTGTCCGAGGTGGGGTGGGGGATGAAGTTGTAGGAGCTTCCTCATGCCTGAAGTGCAGTTGCTTCTGTAAAGTCTTTTTTTTTTTTTTTTTTTTTTTTACTGTTTGTTAATTAAGCGAGGAAAAATTCACTTCCCAGAGAAGAGCAGAATGACTCCTCCATATCACACGCTTGATGCCCAGAAAGGGACACACAGAAAAAGGACCAAGATGAAGAGTTGGAGAGTGAAGATATGGGCAGAATGAACACAATGAGAATGGATCAGCCAGAAGGCAAACAGGATGAAACGTAATGGACTGGAAAAACTATACGACGTGGACAGTCCCTATAGAAGGTGACATGAGGACACACAAGAGCAGGCAACAGGTGGGTAGGAATGGACTACAGGAATGTTTTTTTTTACAGGAAAAAGCTCTTATAAAAAGCAGCGAGGATGAAGCGGATGCACAACAAACCAAAAGGACAGTTACATGGCCACAATCAGATGATATGGAAAAGCAGCCCTAACGGGAAGTGTAATGAGATAGACAAAACATAAGAGAACGCTCAGAAGGAAATGGCACAAGACAAGAATATAAAGCACCCCAGCAGGAAGTGACACAAAAACCAGCCGGGAACACAACAAGAACTTCTCGGGAAAGTGAAATAAAAAGAAAAAACAAGCAAGGCACCAAATTGTCTGCAGATGATAAATATGTCTCTTCAGTGGACAAGGAGCCTGTGAAATATGGGTGCAGAAAGATCTGCATACAGCATCCTCCTGCACTGAAGAGCCCAGAATCCATGTTTTACTTGTAACCCTACCCCCCACCCCACCACAAAGTAAAAACAAGCATTTCAAGCTCCTGTTATTCCCATGAAAGGAAAGTGGCAAACAATAAAAGCAGAGAGTGTTGTGGGGCAATCACTTTATACCAGATGGGTCCCCCGCTCCTCCATCCGCTCCAAAACCAAATGATAAAAAAAACGCAAGACGTTGGAAGGTCCTTCTCCCTAAGGGCAGCGAGTCTGAAGAGAACTCACACCCTTCAACAAGGCCAGGCTAGATAAAATATTCCTTCTTCTCTTCACAGCTGTTCTGCCCACCCTCTGCATTGATGATTGCAGTATCTGCATCTGCTGCGTCATCAGCGCCTTTGGCTTCATGGGTGAAGTATGTTCCTGTATGACAGAAAACAAGAAATATGACACTTTCGGATATTATACCAGAAATGATGGCACACAGATTTTCAACGTACAAGATGCTCTGCAATGATCAGGCATGTGGTGGGCTATTGTGACATCCGAGAACATCTACAGGGTGGGCCATTTATATGGATACACCTTAATAAAATGGGAATGGTTGGTGATATTAACTTCCTGTTTGTGGCACATTAGTATATGTGAGGGGGGAAACTTTCTAAGATGGGTGGTGACCATGGTGGCCATTTTGAAGTTGGCCATTTTGAATCCAACTTTTGTTTTCTTTTCAATAGGAAGAGGGTCATGTGACACATCAAACTTATTGGGAATTTCACAAGAAAAACAATGGTGTGCTTGGTTTTAACGTACCTTTATTCTTTCATGAGTAATTTACACGTTTCTGACCACTTATAAATTGTGTTCAATGTGCTGCCCATTGTGTTGGATTGTCAATGCAACCCTCTTCTCCCACTCTTCACACACTGATGATGTGTTTTCCTCTTTATGCACTGAAGCTGGCACGTTCTCTGAGTTTTTCCAGCAAGATAGTGCACCACCACATTATGGGTGTCAGGTCAGAGCATTCCTAGATGAACAGTTTCCTGGAAAGTGGATTGGTCGTCGTGGGCCAGTTGAATGGCCCCCAAGGTCTCCCGATCTGACCCCCTTAGACTTTTATCTTTGGGGTCATCTGAAGGCAATTGTCTATGCTGTGAAGATACGAGATGTGCAGCACCTGAAACTACGGATACTGGAAGCCTGTGCTAGCATTTCTCCTGCGGTGTTGCTATCAGTGTGTGAAGAGTGGGAGAAGAGGGTTGCATTGACAATCCAACACAATGGGCAGCACACTGAACACATTTTATAAGTGGTCAGAAACTTGTAAATAACTCATGAAAGAATAAAGTTACGTTAAAACCAAGCACACCATTGTTTTTCTTGTCAAATTCCCAATAAGTTTGATGTGTCACATGACCCTCTTCCTATTGAAAAAACTAAAGTTGGATTCAAAATAGCCGACTTCAAAATGGTGGTCACCACCCATCTTGAAAAGTTTCCCCCCTCACATATACTAATGTGCCACAAACAGGAAGTTAATATCACCAACCATTCCCACTTTATTAAGGTGTATCCATATAAATGGCCCACCCTGTAGATTGGCATTGTATGGGAAGGTTCAATGAAGGTGGACATCATATGTGATCAGGTTTAAAACATTTGAATTTCTCACAGAAATTGACCATTTCTGATAAGAGACAACAGTGCTAGGGTATATAAAAGTTAATATATCATCATTTTTTATATATTACTATTCATATATAAAAAACTAGAGCACATAACAGGCTGACATACCAGTTTACTTGTCAACTTTGCTGTATAGACTGGGACATAGTTAGCTGAGGGTACCATTGTACTGATGGATTCCTAGATAAGGCTTTTTGTGTGCATCACCCCTGTTCACTCTCCATTAGCTACCTACACCTAATACCTAGAGTCTGGCTTTAATGGTCTTTAACATTTCTTTGCCAATTAAAGTAGTTTTCCAGGACATGTTGGGTCCTGCAAAGGCTCCTTTAACACAGACTGATTTAGCAGGCAATTATTAGAAACAAACACAACTTTCTCTTTAACATGCAGCAGGTACTAGGTATATTGATAAGCGACCATTTCCGCGATTGCTTGTACCCATACAGTGAAATTTTTTCTGTGCAGCAGATCTCATCTTACATAAGCCAATTTGCTGCACAGAAATGATGATCATCACTGACAACCAAAAGACATGATCACTGGAAAGAGCATTTGTTCATTCACTGGTTGATCGCTGTCATTTTTTACACAGGTCAATTATTGGGAATGAACGTTTCAAGAAATGTTCCACCCCAATAATTGGCCATATTGTAGGTCTGTGTAAACAAACCATTACCATTACAAAGTTGCATGGATCGGCCGCTCGGTAACCCAGTCACGTGACACTCCTGTTCTGAAAATCCTACTTCCAACAATGTCAAGTACTTTGCCAGGTTTCCAGCATAGGCTATGGATGGGACGTCACTTCCGCTGTGAATGGGGCCAGAACTATGCCTCTCCTTGGTGCACGATTCTACCTGTGCGTGTGCCAAGGAGAGGAATATTTATGGACCTTGTAGTAATGTCCCATCCATAGCTCAGGCCAAAGACCTGCTAAAGAACATGACACTAGTGGAAGCAGGATTTTCAGAAGAGGAACGTCATATGACCGGGTTCCCATGCGGCTGACCCACACAATTTTGGAAGGAAAAGTATATTTCAGAATTTCTTCTACAGGCATGTTATGTAATTAAGATGGGTTTGTGTGAGCCGCTGGGACCTGTTAAATCTGCTTTAACGCTCATTAATTGCAGCTGTTATAAAGTACACACACCTTTCTGCACTGTCTGTACATACTATGTAGGAAAAAGGTAGGCACCTTAAAGAAAGTTTTACAACATTTAAAAAATAAATAAAAATGTACAAACATAATTACCTTTATGCCGAGCAAAGTAACGTCCCAGGATGATGAGAAGGCAAAGCATAGCAAAGACAACAACAGCAACAACTCCCCCAATTACCGCATGGTCTACACCTAGAGGACCTTCTTCTGCTGCCCGGGTATCTGTTAGAAAAACAGATGATTAAGACATACATACTAACAGTTACAGAGGACCAAGATTGTTTGTGGGTATTCCCATCTGGGGGATTTATGGTGTATCGACAGGATATGCCATAAATGTTTGATAGGTGCAGGTCCCTATATCCAAAATGGAACAGAGCACACTCTGCTTTTTTCGGAAGTCTCATAGTAGTCACCACCACCACGAGACTTCCGAAAATAGCCAAGCCAAAGCTTGGGTATTTTTTATTTTTTTTTGAAGTCCCATAATGATCAATGGAGGGTGGCTGCACATGCTTGCTCTCTGTTCACTTTTAGCCCTTTTTTAGAAATAGGAGGGGGGACCTGAACCTATCAGATATTTATGGCATATTCTATTGATGTGCCATAAATATGTGCCATAAATATTCTAGATGATAGTACTCCAAAATGTTATGAATTGAGTAAATACTGGTATATGTTTTCTCTTGAGTAAATTTACGTTTTCTCAGAAGAAACACTTCCATGCATTTTACTCATTTTGGGCAAAAGATCATTTTTTCATTTGGTATTTATTAAACATTTTTAGAAGTTTTAGTTATACATGTGGTTAAAAATGCCTCCCTCCCGAGTTCTGTCAGCTGGCAGCTCATGTGAACCCTTATCTCTGATCTCACAAAACTTAATTTACTGTAAGCTATACTTCTAGCAGTTTGGTAAGGGTCCTGACCTCATAGACACTCATACCGGCTAAACGCTTAGGCTGGGTTCACACTTGAGCGTTGCGCAAACGCGCGTTTTACGAGCGTTTTTGACGCGCATTTTTATGCGCGTTTTTGTAATAGTAAACGCGCGTTTGACGCGCGTTTGTGTGATTCACTACAGTGTCCTATGGCCACAAACGCCCCAAAAGTCGCTCATGTACTTTTTGGAGCGTCGGGCGTTTTACAGCGCGATCGTACGCGCTGTAAAACGCCCAAGTGTGAACCATTCCCATAGGGAATCATTGGTTTCTCCTTGTTGAGCGTTTTACAGCGCGTAGGAACGCGCTGTAAAACGCTCAGGTGTGAACCCAGCCTTAGGGTGCATGTTCAGGCTTTTTGATGCAGTTTTTGAAGCCAAAATCAGGTGTGGATCCTAACAGGAGAGAAAGTATTAGGGCAAATACTACTTTAACACTACACTTTTTGTTTTTTAGATCTTATTCTGGTTTTGGCTTCAAAAACTGCATTAAAAAAAAAACTGAACATGTGTCAGCTCCCTAAGAGTTTAGCAATTATGAGTGTTTATGAGGTCAGGAGACCAGAGAGAAGGCTATCTGTCAGCAAATAAATAGACTTATATTTAACCACACGTATCACAAAAAAATGTTGAACTTTTTTTTAAATAAAGACCAATTAAAAATATATATTTTTAGCAGAAAATGAGTAAAATGTAAATTATAAAAAATTGTTCCGAAGGTGTCCAAAGCCTTTAAGTATAGCGATGTTTCGTTGATTTTTTAAAACCATGATCAATTCCTCTGTAATTGTGTACTATGCTACAGTAAAAAGGACACGGTACTAAGTGGTTAGTGAACTATATTAGTATCAGATTACATTTATAGACATAAATAAATGAATTACTGTTGTACCTAATACAGGTTATCCTCTGCTTTAAAACACTGCCCCAAACAGAAGACCACAGAAACCCATAGAGTAAAAAATTATTGTAAACAGTTTTTGAATTTAAACCTTGGCAATACTCATTGTGAATAGACAACCTAAAAACGATACCGTTCAAATAAAAGAGGCTCGTTTGGAACAGTCTCCTCTCTTCCTGGAGGGAGTGTACCAATTGGTACTGCCCTAATGTAAATGTATAGAATGCCAAACAGTAAGTCAATTTACTGAGCGTGAATTAGACATGATGCTGTCTAATCAGACAGTTAAAGGTATGATCTACTTGGGAAAGGAAGAGTCTGGAGCGTTGAGCCTCAGCGGACAGAGTTGTCATTTACAGGTTCCAACGAAACGTGTCTAAGCAGAAACCTTAATGCTAAGTGACTGTTATTGATTCAAGTCCTGGTACAGGTAAGGAGGCTCATCGGGGACAGATCATGTAGAACGTCCAGAAAGAACTGGCAACAATCCTTCAGGATGGGTCAATACATAGAGGATGGGAGGCATTTTAATTACAACTGCCCACACACCTGCAAAATCTCATTATCACAAAGTGACAGACACCTTATAAAGTTACAGAAAATGGAACAGGACATTTTTTAAAGGGTCTGTGGAGTTTGTCTGGTATTGCAGCTCACTGCCATTCAACTGATTAGACTGGAACCAAGACGCCAAATCAGATATAGTTCATGGAATAAAGTGGCAATTTTTCTCTTAAAAAAAATAAAAAAAATAAAATATTTTCTAATCCTAGAAAATACCTTAACAGGATTTTCCAGGTTATAGATATTGATGAATCTGAAAGAAAGCCGAGTTGCAGTACCTGTGAATGGCCACTACACAGTGTATGGCGCTGTGATGTTCCAGCTTTGTATATTTATTTTACTTCCTGGAAGCACATCTGTACAATGAAGCTGTTTGGTGGTGGAGGAGCCACGTGTCAGACTCCCACTGATCTGAAACCCCTTTAATCCTTGATTATTAGTTTCAATATAGCACCCAGTTATACTACCCTATTATTTTCATAGTAACATCAGATTATTATTAAAATAAAAAAATCCAAATGGTTTAGCTAATGATAGCCTCACACCACACTGCCCATTGCTTTTAGGCCATACATAGCATATTTTTAGCTCATTGGTTTCTTTTTTTTTTTTTTTATCCTTTTAATGACCCAGTGCAGGAAATCCATTTTCAAAACTATTTTAGTAGACTGGTTAATGAAAGGTCACCAGCTGAAGATTAAAGAGGCTCTTTCGAGAGTTTGATATAGATGGCCTAGATGTCATCAATATCTGATTGTTGGTTGTCCGACTCCTGGCACCCATGTCGGTTTGAAGTGGCGCGACCTCCTCACAACTTACCAAGCACAGCGCCGTACATTGTGTAGTGACTGTGCTTGGTATTGCAGCTCAGGCCCATGCACTTGAATGGGACAGCGCTGCACCTAGGGCATGTGACTGATGACCGTGACATCAATGGCCTAGGAAACGGCCACTAGATAACCGCGGCCAGTCAAAAAAACACCGGAGTAGCGGGAATTGGACTCCCACAGATTAGACCTATCCTGAGGATAGGCTGTTAATATTGAACACCCGGAAAACCCATTTATCCTGTTTGGTTTGAAATGGATGCATCAAACATATCTCACCTTATAAATATGATGATGTGTTAAAAACACATAGGTCGCCTGGTTTAGGAAACAGATTTCAGATAATCGCTGGGGGCGCAAGCAGCAGGACTCCCTGTGATGAGCTTAACAACAAAGTGGGAGTCTCCAAAGTAGACAACGCTCACAAAAGAGTTGGGCATTGTATCAAACAAAATCACACCTTAAGGCCTCATGTACACGACCGTGACGTTTTTTGCGGTCCACAAAAACGGAAGCCGCCCGTGTGCCTTCCGCATTGTAGACATGTCTATTCTTGTCCGCAAAACGGACAAGAATAGGACATGTTCTATTTTTTTTTCCGGGGCCTCGGAACGGAGCAACGGATGCGGACAGCACACGGAGTGCTGTCCGCATCTTTTGGAGCCCCATTGAAGTGAATGGGTCCGCAGTTTTTCCGGCTCGGATGCGGACCATAACTACAGTCGTGTGCGTGAGGCCTAAAGGGGAAACTTTTATGTTGATAGGATATCCTTAGATATCCTAAGATAGGTCGTTAAAATTGGGTTGGCAGGGGTCAAATTCATGGCACCCCCTCCAATCAGCTGTTAATTGGGAGTAGTGGTGCTGTAACCAAGCGCTAGCATCTACATGGTGGACCAATTGATTGGAGGGGATGCCAGAAGTTGGATTCCCACCAATTTGATATTGTTGATCTATCCAAAGGATAGGCCATCACTATAAATGTGCCCGAGAACCCTTATGAGGACCGTTAACAGATCTGTAGCTCTAAGAATGCAGCATGCCTATACACTAAATCAACTTCAAGAATCCATAGGTCAAGGACGACCGACAGTTTCCCTAGCACTAGGGTCGTCTTTGTCTTGGTCCACTATTAATTAAACTGAATTAAGCCTCTTTGAAAGTAAATTAGCCACCAAATGTTTGCGACATAAGCGAGACTTTTTATCTCTCTGCATCTTCTCCTTCGTTTGTGAGTGGTACTTCATGCATTAAATGTTATTTCATCGACGGCTGTGTGAAAATCTTTTGTGTGGCGCCTCGTCATGTGCATGTTTTATTGGCCTTTTTTGAATTCAGGAAATGTATTGCAAAAAGATTAAGCTCATTGTGAGCAGCTCTGATAACAAATACCAAACAAAATGTATTAAAACGTAGTAATAAAAAAAATAATCCCGCAGAGCAGAGGTCGGTGTGACAGCCTCACATGACAAATGCCACATTATTCACATTACTTGCAAATCCTACTATGCTATTTTAGAAGAACATTGAGTCTTTCTCCAGTTCAGCCGCAGCAGAAACAAATGCAGACAATGTGAAATAGTCTGGCACAATGGTAAATATGTGAGCAGGATGTAGAGAGACGCCAGGAGAGCGAGGGGTACCGCAGCAGAAGTATGCCGGGCACTATCAAAGGGCAGATTCTTCAACTTTTTATCTCTGGTTATAAAAATTTTAAGAGGCACCGATGCGAACAAGTCTAATTTACCAGACAGCTGACTATTCTCCATAGACTACACCAATATGGCCTTTATAATAGCTGTATTATTGTAACCCTGCAATATGTCTCCTAATGACAGAGCGATTCGTGCCACAGCATTACAACTTCACCGGCACCGCAATCTCATTTCCATGGTCTATCATTGCTCAATAAATGAAACCAAATACACAAGTATTTTCTTAATAAGATTAGCAGTTCCACCATAACATTAGCAGCATTACCGCCACCATATTAAAATTAGATTTCACCATTTCCAAGAGGCCGAAAAAACCCTCTTTGTTAAAGAAATGAATGCATGTTAAAATACAATATCTGAAGAGGTTTTTTAGGCTGGGCGCACATGTACATCGGAGGCTCCATTTTCATCCTTTGTCACAAATTCCTTGCCAGCACAGCATGCAGCACAACCAGATGGACCCTATTATAAATCAATAGGGTTTGTTGGGTGCCATCAGGGCTCATTCTGTGATGGATCCAGCATAACGTTCTAACCAGATGACAAGGGGAAACTTCTTTCAAAAATATTAAATGGTCATACAACCCTTTAATATGGAGAAGATTTGATAAGACTGGCATTTTATACTGTATTCCCCCCAAAAAAGGTTAGCATGCATTTTGACAATTAGAGAGGTTGTACAGGGGCATTATATGTATGACTTATCCTTAGAATAGGTTATCAATATCAGATCAGTGAGGGTCTGACTCCGGGCACCCCCGTCGATCAGCTGTATGAAGAGGGTGATGCGCTTGTGCAAGAGCTGCTTCCTCTTCAAGATTACGCTGCATGTGATCTCTTTTGCAGGAGCAATGGGATGTCTGGCGATTTGATATTGATGACCTATCCCGAACATAGGTTATCAATATAAATCCCCTGTACAACCCCTTTAACCACCTAACTGTTTTGCCCAAGCTCAGCTCCAACAGAGGAGATATCACTGTTAGAAATCAAGTCAGGAAAAAACGCAGGTAAAACCGGCTTTTACTTTTAGCTATATTCACAGCATTCTGATTTCTAACAGTGATATCTTCCCATGTACTGAACATATTGCTGTCATTCTGGTATTGCCAGCTTTCAAACACTACAAAGCCCACATTATTCGCTGGTACCAAACCAGAGATATGAGCAGCTAAAGCAGTCACCCCCCATCCCCAGCCCTTCAGTCTGGAGGAGAATGAGAGAGCAGCTGCAGATCTGACAGGCTGCAGGAGGAAAGGGAAAAAAAATGACTGTACTGACCCATATAATAAAATTACATTATTTTTGCCACACAGTGAACGCCGTAAAAAATAAATTTCCACAAAATAATGTCAAATTGCTGTTTTTGTTTTTATATCTTTTTTAAAAATCTAAAAATAATAAAAGTTATTTAATACACTATATATACAGTACCCCAAAATAGTTCCTAAAAAACCTACAAAAAATCCCGCTAAATAAAAATAAAATTTGAAGAAATTTTTTAAAAATAGTTATCACTGCTAGAACACAAAGTGGTAAAATATTATTGGTCCTTAAGGCTAAAATTAATTTTGTCACTGAGGGTTAAAATGCAATAGTGTCCCCCGAGTCGTGCGCCAACAACATTTACTGCAGACACACATAAATCTACAATAAAAAAAAAAGTGACATTTTTAGGAGAGTTTTTTAAATGTAAACGTGACTGTTAGTAGTTTAACATGTTTTTGGTGCATTGGGTCAATTCTGAAATCAGAAAATGAAGACATTTTCATCTGCTATAAGTGTAGATTTGCGCCCCTTTAATAAATCTGTCTAAAAGTTTTAGGCCACGGCCCTAAGATAGGGACAATTATCAGACAATAACTGGCCTGTAGAAAATGTCCTGCTGATCATCCTTATTGGGTGATCATATATTTTCTATACCCAAAAATAATAAACTAATAGAAGCAGCACTGCATTACCTTAAAACAGGATTTATAGTCCATTCATGTATAGTAATCCTCAACTGGTGGGTGCACGCAGTATCAGACCTTGGCTTGATGGTCCCAAAGATGTATCCTCAGAAAGATCTGCAGCACCCCAAATAGTTTCACAGCAGTAGGTGTGTTTATTCGAAAGATAGCATCATGACAGAGTGACGTTTCGACTAAAAAGAAAAAGACTCGAGTCGAAACGTCTCTCTGTCATGATGCTATCTTGTGAATAAATGCACCTACTGCGGATCTTTGAGGATACATATATTTTATGTGGCACAAAGGCCCCATTTGTCACCAGCACATCACCTGTGTAAACACTGATGTGCTGCCTGCAAACAAGGAAACTGCATAAGGATGAACAATCATTACCAATCATTGCTGCATATAAATGAGAGGGCAACGATTGGAAACATTCACAGGAACGTCTGCCCCCGACCACTGCCTGCTGTTTTGGCCTATCTAAAAGGGTCTTATGTTAAATGCACCACAATGTTGGCTCAATTTGCAGCACAATCTATCTTACCTGGCTTGTGGCAAATTTATATTTTGTGCCTCTCTAGACAGTTTTGAAAAGGTGGTGGCTCCGAGAAGCCATAATATGCAGCAAAAATGTGCCCCAATTTTCAAGCAAAATATTGGTCTAAAGTAGGCCAACCAAGGGATGACGTAAGGAATAGAAAATCTAACATGTCTCACAAGATGCATCAAATCTATCACACAGCATGAGCCGCTGCGATACGTTTGGCGTATCATCCACCTGTCTGGTCTAGTTTTAAGCTGTGTAAATTTAAGAACTAATATTACATCCCACTATGTTTTCTCTTGCTCTGTGGCTCTGCACGCCCGGAAAGACCTTTTTATCATGTGCTGTAAATGACAACTCGTGTATTCTTTAAACGTAATGACGTTAGTTTGAAGTGTGAATGTAATTATAGAAGAAGCTAATGCAGCTACAGCAATTTAGGAAATGGCGACTTTCAAAACGCTCAGAACATTCAACTGAGGATGGATGGTGAACATTGCCATGAGACAGGGACGTAAATGTTAAAAGGGGTTCTTTGGGACTAACCATAACTAAAAGAATAAAATATCACAGCTTATATATAAATATATCTGTGCACTGGGTCGAAATGGAAGGGAGGGTTGAGAAATTAAAATATAATCTCCTCGACTTACAGTATCCCATGAATACTCTGACCAGCCGAGCATGCTTGTTTACCCCAAAAGGAGGGGGGAAAGGGTAAAAAAAAAGGCACTGGGGAACAGTCAGGGGCTGTTACAGATCTCATAGGGCCCCATGGCAAAAATAAGTTTGGCCCCCCTCTCCGCCCCACCCAGTTTACCAAAACTTGGGGACTATCGCAAAGTGTTCGTCTGTTCGGTTATTGGAAATAGAAAAATGTAATGCGAGTGAGTGGTGGATGCATCACACGACAAAGCCTAAGGGCAGGTCTGCGTAGAAAGGCACATGTTGTTCTGCACTAGGTCAGTGCATGTACCAACGTAATGTAAAACTGTGGACAACAAATACATTTCTTCACAAATTAACCTATAGAGATGAAGGTTTTGCGTACTATGGTTACATAAAAAAAAAAAGTAAACGGGGGCCACCACCACCAGTAATCCGGCTCTGGATATAGCCGCAAACATTTTGTCACGATCAGTGTGGGAGGGAAACTCCACACTGATCACAGGAGGGAAGGGGAACAGCAACTGGGCCTGGAAACTAGGGAAGAAACAGGTCACCTCCTAAACAACCCTAATCCGGGCCCTGACTACCTATCAATATGAATAGACCCTAAAGGTAGGAATATTCATATGCAGGATATCTAGGCTAGGCCTTAATAGCCCTATTAGGCCCTGGAAAAGGTTAGGACCAGAGACAACTCATTCCACCCCAGATGGATGAATGGAAGTCTCTGTCTCAGGCCCAGATACAAACAACAGGGAATATAACAAACACAAAACTTAACTTCTGTAGAGACGACGGGCAGGAACATCAGAGACGACCTCACGCCAGCTCAGCCAAACCCAAATGAAGCTATCTACCGCATGGTCAGAAGGGTGGGGTCAGACTATAAAGGGTAGAAGTGATGACCACTGAGCAACAGCTAAGAAAAGGGAAGTGGTCATTAACCCCATCAATACTGAATTAAGAGAATTCAAGGAGGCTGTTAGATTCCTCCACGCTCAGCCAGTCTCCCTGATTTCCTGACAGTCACCTAAGGGACCGTGACACATTTTAGTTCAAACTGGCCATGTATGCTCAAGACTGCAGACGAAGGATCTTTCTGAGAATGTTCTTTCAAAGAGTCATTTCAGCCACAATCGATCTTTCTTCAAACAAAAGCATCTTTTGTCCCACTAGTGGACGAAAATGTCAAACTTCGACACCTTGTCAGACGTTGTTAAAGTATAACTGTCATTCCTTTTTTATTTTTATAATGTGTAGGGGCAGTGATACTGACCATTTTTGGAGCGTTGCTGAAGCTCAAAATGGGCCACTTTAGAGCTATGTTTCGAATAGAAATGTACGATTTCAGTAATTAAAGTATATTGCAAAATTGGTCAGTATCACTGTCCCTACACATTAAAAAAAATAAAAAACATAATGACAGTTACACTTTAAGTTGCACACATCCATTTTGGTCAACTTCAGACTATTGCCTTTTGGCACCTTCCGTGCTATAATCATACAAGACTTTGACGGAGGCTATGCCGGGACATGTAATGCACAAAGTGAAGATTGCGATATCTAACTTCCACATTGTATCTAATGATGGTCAATGTTGGATGTGAAATACTGTACAACGTGCTTCGACTGCAACCAAAATCCAAACACTGTTGGACATTTGATCGCCAGCAGCATGCAACTTTGCCATATAGACCACAATACAAATCACGTGCGACTTACCTGCAACTTTTCTGCAGTTGGCTGTGTTTTTAAAGTCAAGTCGCAGGTCTAAAATAGTTGCGTTGCAGATAAGTCGCATCAATGTTTCTGCTTGCATGACTTGAGGTCGCGTGACACGTCGCCATAGTCAACAAAGAACCGAAATTCTAGCCAAGGTCTTCCATCTGTTGAGTGAAGTGCCCGCATCTTGCACAAGTACAACCATCAGCGAGGATTCAATATTCCCTCATGTAGCTATTTGTGCCCCAGATTGTTAAACAGTATAAATATATTACTGATGTTAACACAACCCTCAGGACTGTAATAAAAGGGCAAACTAATCCACTTAATGGATAGTTTGCCTTCAGAATTTCCCTAATTATCTCTCATAGGAAACATATACTCATTAAAAAGCAGATTCTAAAATGTTCCTTGTAGTGTGCCTTTTTTAAGAGTTCTCATACAAAACTGATTTATCTCCCAAACTCTGAGAATCTGAAGTCTTAAAGGACGTCAGAGATGGAGAATGAGCGCTGCAAACACAGGATAGAGGAAAGTACCTCACGAAGGAACAGTACATGAAGAGAACAGAAGGGCAATGTTGGGAAGTATATTCCAACCAGAGCCTTGTGAGGCTTCAGATACTAGTCTTACTGAGTCTAGTCTTAAAGGGAACCTGTCACCAGGATTTTTTGCATAGAGCTGGGGACATGGGCTGCTAGATGGCCACTAGCACATCTGCAATACCTAGTCCCCATAGCTCTGTGTGCTTTTATTGTGTTAAAAAACAGTTTTGATCCATATGCAAATGACCTGATATGAGTCCTGTATCCGGAGATGAGTCAAGCGGAAAGGAGCCTAGCACCGCCCCGCGTCCTCCGAATCTCCTCCTTGCTGGCTGACGTCACAGAGCTGGAGCGCCGAAATCTCGCGATGCGCGAGCTAGCGCATGCGCAGTGTCGGCATCACGTTCATTCCCTGTGCTGGCATCAGCACAGGGAACGAACTACGCATGCTCCAGCTCTGTGACGTCAGCCAGCAAGGAGGAGATTCGGAGGACGCGGGGCGGTGCTGGGCTCCTTTCCGCTGGACTCCTCTCTGGATACAGGACACATATCAGGTTCATTTGCATATCGATCAAAACGTTTTTTTTAGCACGATAAAAGCACAGAGAGCTATGGGGACTGGGTATTGCAGATGTGCTAGTGGCCATCTAGCAGCCCATGTCCCCAGCTTTATGCACAAAATCCTGGTGACAGGTTCCCTTTAAACCTTTAAGGACCGAACGATTTTCCGTTTTTTGTGTCTCCGTTTTTCACTCCCTGCCTTACTGAAGCCATAACTGGTTTATTTTTACATACACGCCGCCATATGGGGGCTTGTTTTTTGTGGGAAAGTTGTACTTTCTAATGGTGCTAATTAATGTTGCATACAAGGTAGTGGGAAGCTGGAAAAAAAAATCCAGATGGCTAGGAACTGGAAAAAATAAAATAAAAATAGGCAATTCTGGCCACAGTTGTATGGGTTTAATTTTTACGGCGTTCCCTATGAGGTAAAATTGACCTGTGCCATTCATTCTCTGGATCAGTACAATTCCGGCGATACCACATGTGTATACCGGTAAATTTTCTTGTGTTTTAATGCTTAACAAAAAAGAAAAACTTTTGAATTTTTTTTTTTTTTCCTTTTCATCGCCATCTATGGAGCTGTGTTAGGGCTAATTTTTGCAGGGTGATCTGTACTTTTCATTGATACCATTTTGGGGTGTGTGACTTTTTTATCGCATTTTATTCTTTGATTTCTTTTACTGTTACGCTGTTCAGGATATATTTTTTTGTATTTTAATAGTACAACGTTTTGTCATGTGGCAATGCTTTTGATGTTTGTTTTATTGTTTATTTTTATTATGGGAAAAGGGGGTGATTTGAATTTTTATATTTATCATATATCATCAGATCACTTCTCTCATAGACGCCAATGTATTAGCATTAACGTCCATGAGAAATTTGCTATGTCCCTTTGGAGCCCTGCCAAAGAGGGACCAAGCCTGCCAGAGAATGAACGGCTCTCCCGATTGCTGCTACGGGGAGCAGTTCCAACCCTCCTGGGTTTTCAGCGCACAGACATTAGCTCTGGGTGTCTGCTGGGTGAAACAGCAGGCACTCGGCGGCTATGGTAGGTGGATGTGGTGGATGTTTCTAAGAGATTAAACGATCACTTGTGCTTTTACAAATCTTTTCTGAATGCCGAGACCCCCACCGATCACTAGAAGGAGATAGGAGGGCTCATATAATGCTCTCCCCCTCCTCGCTGTAGGTGTTTCTCTCTTCGTTCGGTGGGGTTCTCAGCACTCAGACACCCCATCCCTCTGGATCAAAACCTTTGATATGTCGCTATGACATGTAAAAAAAAATTCAAAGTTCAGTGAAAGTTTAAGATGTGCATGCGCCTTTAGGCTAACCGCCACCTCTCCCGAAACTCCCATACACATGCATGTTCAGCTTGACCAATGTACACTGCCAGACAACCCTGGTGGAGGCTTATTTCTCAGGAGAAAAAGCATTAGGCATTAAAGGACTGAAATTCTACGCGCCTGATCTTTAGTTCTCCAGACATCATCTTGCAGTGGAGATTTGGGAGAACCACACACCTACCAAAAAGGGTTCATCCACTTCAAGGCTCCTCTCCACAACCAGTGACCCTAAAAACACCACCAATGGCATTTGGAAGTATGGCCACATGTCAGCAGCATCGGTCAGTTCTGGCTGACCACATATAGTAGGAGAGGTGTGATAAAAAAGCTTGGGGACTTCCTATGTATACAATGGGATAAGATTATTGAGCGGGTTCTTGGGAAATGAATGGTGAGACATCAGGAAAATAAATGGTGTATAACCTAAATGGTACAGCCACACGTGGCGTAACCCTGGCAGATTTTCCACAGCAAAACTGCCTGCACAAAATCCACCGCGTTTACAGCAAGTAACGAAGTGCGTGAGGCTACTTTCACATCTCCATCAGCAAAAACGATTCCGTTATGGTTATACAATCATCTGCATCCGTTCTGAATGGATCCGGTTGTATTCTCTCTAAAATGACCGTGAAGGATCGGGCACTAAAATCATTGTAAGTCAGCGGGCGCTGGATCAGTTTTCTTTCGTGTCCGAGAAAACGGACCTGACACCATTGACTTACATTGTGTTTTATAACTGATCTGTCTTGATCAGTATCCCATGACGCACACAAAAACGCTGCTTGCAGCGGTGGTGTGTCCGGCATGGGAACACAACGAAACTGAATGCATTCTAGTGCACTGCGTTCCATTCAGTTCTGTTTTGTCCCCATTGACAATGAATGGGGACAAAATTGAAGCGTTTTCCTCCGATTTTAAGATACTATGACAGATCTCTATAGCGGAAAGAAAAATGCAGACATGAAAGTAGCCTGACATTTAAAAAAACGTCAACCACACTGTGCAGAATATTTTTGCAGTGGTGCCTGCACACAACTTTACCTGCGGCGTAGGTTTTATATATTCAGCATGTCGATTTATGCTGCAGATTTCATGCATGGGGTGAAATCCACAGCAAAGTCAAACGACTTTTAGCTGCGGCCTTGTGTCAATGTTCCCCAAGGATGAATTTAGATGTGGCGGATTTGCTACAGATTTTTCCTGTGAAATTCTGTGGGTAAAAGCTCTGAACATTTTCTGCAAGGAAAACTTTCTGCAGGCTGCAGTTTTTCCAATCTGCCGTACGCTCAGGTTCGTCACTGAGTTTATCACTTTCAATGTAGTAGGGGTAAAATCCACATGTAACACGATAAGGACATAGGACAGAAAGAGAAACGTGGACAATTTGCAAACCTCTGGACAGAACAGAAAAATAAAAATAGAAAAATAGAAAAACCAAAAAGAGTTTCGGTGATCAGTAGCAGGAGAGTGCACTGGGAAGAAAGAGGACAGAAGGACAGATGGCAAAGGAAAGGTAGAAAGTGCAAGAAGCAGATCATGGAAAGGTGTAAGAATGGGACCAAGTCTACACAGCGGGTTATAATGAACGGCTGAGTGGCGAGCTGACATACAAGAAAAGGCAAAGGGCATAATGGCCAGCAGGACAATGTGGAAAAGATCACATGCTAAAAAGAAGTAATAGTAAGAAGGAAGTACAAAGGAGACCAGGTTAGTTAGGGGACAAAACGAGGAGACTGACAGCATCATGTGCACAATAGAGAAGACAAAGAGCAGAAAGGGATCATAAAGGATGAAGAACATCAAGAACCTGAACCAAACTGAGTTAAAATAGAACAAAGAAGAATGTTACAATCAGATACTTCAATAAAGACCTGGGCCTATAGTCACATTGGCAGGAAGACACACTGTCTGGACAAATGGAGAATACATACAGTATATGCATGCCCTGAACAGAGACTATAGTAATAATGTACGACAACTCACAAGAAAGCCACCAAACAGGAGCACGGTAACATACCAGGCGCAGGCAGTTACCAACATGCAATGATCTGCTAGTGCACCGCATGCCAGGATGCCACATGTTAAAATCATGCACATATGCAGGGAGACGGAAACGGTGAGCATGTACGCCTCCGATAGTGTAGAGGGACCTTTACAATCAAAGTGGTTCTTTAAACATTAGAAAACACTAGATCATTCTTCTAGAAACAGCTCCAATGTTGTCTATTGGCTTTGTCTGGTCTCCAAACGGAGTTATGGCTCTCAGAAAGTGGCAATACAAAGCAAGCGATTATCGAACGTCTTTCTATAGAGCAAAAGTAGTAAACCATAAAAACGACACAGAATTGTTACTGCCACAATCCTAGTGACCCACAGAATACAGCGAAGGTGCCATCTATACTGCAAAAGTCGTCAAAATGAGACCCAAAAAGTTGTCTAATTACTATTATTTAATTTTTTATTCAACCGGAATCCTCGTAAAAAAAAATAATAAAAGTGAATAAGTCACCTTTGCCGCAAAATAATGACATTGAAAATTATTAAATAAATTAATAAAACAAGCACTCATACAGTTACACTGATGGGAAAAAAAAAAAAAGTTATGGGTGTCGCAATGTCAGGATGAACAATATGAAAAAATGACATGCCCTGTTCTGAAAAAGGGGCTATCCAACACTAACAGAGTGGCCCAGACCTGCCCGACCCAGGGTGGGGGTGACACTCACCTGATCCCCACTGCTGGATCCGTTCTGTCGGGCTCCTGGGCTGGCAGTTCCGCTCCCATTTGTGCCGAGGATAACATCTGTCAATGGGAACACATGTGCCCGCTGCAGCCAATCACAGGCTGCAGCAGTGACCTGTTCCCCCTGCAGCCTGTGATTAGCTGCAGCAGTTACATGTGTTCCTTTTGACGGATGTTATCCTTGGCACACATGGGAGTGGAATTGCCGGCCCAGGAGCCCTGCAGACTGGATCCAGCCTTGGGGATCAGATGAGTGTCACCCCCATCCTGGGTCGGGAAGATATGGGCCACTCTGTTAGAGTTAAATAACCTCTTTATGGCCCAAAGTAAGCAGGTTGCTAAAAGGTTAAATGTTGATTTTCCAGATGATGTTCTTCAATATACTGCACTTAATAAACATGTCACGTAGGTGAGAACTGTCACTTATTTTTCAGATTGTTAGTAGCTTAAGTGTCAGAGGTGGTGGTAGAGGAGCTTCACGGGCGGGGATGTGATAACATTCAGGGGCTGGGAGATGCTTAGACAGGATTTGGTAGGTCCCCTGTCCAGCTACATAGGAGGTATGTCTACCAGTAAAGCACAGAAGGCAGCACTTATAAGATTACACTGACATTACTGTTTGTTTGGTGTCCACCTAGCTGGGGATATACAAGATTATAGAACAGTATAGTATAGAGTATATACACTGCCTGTTCAAAAAAAAAAAAAGTCGTCACCTGGATTTAACTAAGCAAATAGTTATGAGCCTCCTATTGGATAATTACTGCATGGACGATTATCTTTCAGCTGGCAACAAGTTATTTAACCCCAACTGGTGCAAGGAGTTGCTTCTCATTTCTTAAACAACCATGTCGAAAGATACATCTCGGGGTCGTGGAAAAGATGTTAGTCTGTTTGAGAAGGGTCAAATCATTGGTATGCATCAAGCAGAGGAAACATCTAAGGAGATTGCAGAAACTACTAAAATTGGGTTAAGAACTGTCCAATGCATTATTAAAAACTGGAAGGATAGTGGGGACCCATCATATTCGAGGAAGAAATGTGGCGGGAAAAAAATCCTGAATGATCGTGATCGGCGATCACTTAAACGTTTGATGAAATCAAATCGAGGAAAAACAACAGTAGAACTCAGGGCTATGTTTAATAGTGAAAGTAAGAGCATTTCCACATGCACAATGCAAAGGGGGATTGGGACTGAACAGCTGTGTAGCCGTAAGAAAACCACTAACCAATGAGGCAAACCAGAAAAAAAGGCTTCAATTTGCTAGCGAGCATAAAGATTGGACTCTGGAGCAATGGAAGAAGGTCTTGTGGTCTGATGAGTCCAGATTTACCCTGTTCCAGAGTGCTGGGCGCATCAGGGTAAGAAGAGAGGCAGATGAAGTGACGCACCCATCATGCCTAGTGCCTACTGTACAAGCCTGTGGGGGCAGTGCTATAATCTGGGGGTTGCTGCAGTTGGTCAGGTCTGGGTTCAGCAACAGTGTGTGCTCCAAGAATGAGGTCAGCTGACTATGAACATACTGAATGACCAGGTTATTCCATCAATGGATTTTTTATTCACTGATGGCACGGGCATATTCCAAGATGACAATGCCAGGATTTATCGGGCTCAAATTGTGAAAGAGTGGTTCAGGGAGCAGGAGACATAATGTTCACACATGGATTGGCCACCACAGAGTCCAGACCTTAACCCCATTGAGAATCTTTGGGATGTGCTGGAGAAGGCTTTGCGCAGCAGTCAGACTCTACCATCATCAATGCAAGATCCTGGTGAAAAATGAATGCAACACTGGATGGAAATAAATCTTGTGACATTGCAGAAGCTTATCGAAACAATGCCACAGCGAATGCATGCCGTAATCAAAGCGTAAAGGCGTATTAAAGGCGTATTTTTGGTGGCAACTTTTTTTGGGGACAGGCAGTGTATATAATGATGGTGAAATAGGATAAATGAGCTGGTAAAGGGGTGAAGTAATTGGGGTGGTGAAGAGTTAATAAGGAAAAAAGCATGGCATAGTGGGAACAGTGGTGCAGAAGGCCGAAAGTGGCGACTGTACCAGAGACAAAAATACGAAGGGTGAGAAGGAAGGAGGCCAGGCAGTCGCAGCCTCATGCATGTGAAGAATCCTGATTAAAACCAATAGTAATAAATCCTCTCCAGCTTGGGAGGAGGAGTAATGCAAACTGTCAGCGAGTGGATCATTTATACAAGAGGAGTGCTGATAAATTCCTCCTGATTAAACCTCTCCGCAGACTCACTGTATCCGGGAATTAATGTATACAGACAGAATGTCACAATGTATATATAGAGAACGTGTGTCCAAACCTCAGGAATTCTAATTAGATGAAGGTGCCGAGCCGCTAGAGGATTCACAGTGCAATGTCCTACTAAACAGGAGGGTATCCAAAGACCATACATAAAGATATATCTAGATGGATCTCTAGAGGCTGCATTACCTGCCATGGCGACACGAAAATCACATAAAAAAAAACATAACCACGTATTCTAGGTTCCTTACAGCCCTCAGCTGCCCTGTTCTACCACCTAAAATCAATTTACTCATAGTCGTCAATGTCACTGTTCCTTTGGGGTTACAGGCACACGACCGTGTAAGTTTTGCGGTCTACAAACCGCGGATCTTCAAAATACTGATACCTTCCATTTGAAAACCGAATTTTTCTCAGTTCCATTAATAGGAATGGCTATTCTTTCCACAAAACTGACAAGAATAAGACATGTTCTATGATGTGCAGAAAGGACATACGGATAGACACGGATGACACCAGTGTGCTGTCCATTTATTTATTTGGGGAACCATAGAAATTAACGGGTCCATGGACACGGATTCAAATTAAGGTTCTTTGCATAAGCCTGACATTACTAATAATGTATTGGCATTAAAGAGCTTTAAATGGGTTGGATATGCCCTAAGGGAGTGCCATACGCGACTTTCCAGGGTAAATCGGGGAAATTTCAGTTTCCATCACAACATGAGAAGGAATGCCGACTGTAGAACAACTCTCACTACTACTGAAAGATCTGTTCTCAGGATGTTTCCCGAAAAAAAAAAAAAAAAAAAGGACTGGGTCCCAAAAGAAGAATCGAGGAAAGACCTTCCTATACTTTCCAATGATAAGAAGCGTAACCTTGCTTATGATACGATGGAGTAAATAATAGCTAATAGGATACAGTAAAAGTTAATGCAAGCACATGACTAGTGCAGAATAAAAGTGGAACAGTTGTTCAGGTAGACATATTAATCTATTAGGGGCCTCTGGGAGCGGGAACCCAAAAGATTGCTATCGGTAAAGATTTTAATTAGGTTTTAATACACTATAGAATCAAATAAAGACAGCTAAAGGTGGCCACACACTTAAAGGGGTTGTCCGAGTTATGGAAAAAAAAAAAGAAAAAAGATATAGCACTGTAAATCTGATGGTCAGCGATATATAACTAAGCCAAGAAAGTTTTAGGCAAAAAAATCTATTTCCTCATTTCCCTGGTTCTCTACTGGCCCTTTGTTTACTTGCAATAAAAACAATCTCTGCCCCTCCCCCTGCGCTGCTAAGGGAGTGGATACAAGTACTGCCCTGAGTGACATGTCTGCCTACTGGGAGACTCAGCAGCATGTTGTATGTATAGAACTACAAGTCCTAGCTGTACAATGACACTGCTGATACACACAGGATCTTCCCCCTACCTGCAATGCTCTGCAGAACTTCTTTCAGCTCCTGTGCGCAGCATTTGTCTCCTCACTGCCTGCAGCTACACAGTAAACACTTTAGCCCTAAGTCTGTGCAGCTGAAGGGGTTAAGAATCCTGGGAGAGAGCAATAAGCAGCAGCCGCAATGCAGGGAGGCGTGGCCAGCACAGTGAAGTCTGGTGTACAGATCTCTCAGGCTTGTGCACGTACATTATCAGGGCAGGGAGAGAAGCTGACATCACAGGTCATGTGACCCTCAGTGAAATCTGATAACCAGCCACTGGAGATAAAGTGAGTTAATTGGAAAGCGGTTACATTTGCCTAGTTAGAAACATAGAAAGAACAAAAAAATAACTCGGACAACCCCTTTAAGATAGTGGTCAGCTGAATACTCATTGGTCTGACAGCTATACTTTCTGAGTTAACATGCACACTTGGTTGACCGTGCATACAGTGCCTTGCAAAAGTATTTACTCCCCTTGACTTTTTTTGTATTTTGTTACATTTCAGCCTTAAATTCAATGTTTTGTTATATCTAAATTTTATGTGATGGATCAGAACACAATAGTCTAGGTTGGTGAAGTGAAATGAGAAAAATATATAAATAAAACTATTGTTTAGAAATAGAAAACAGAAAATTGGCATGTGTGTATGTATTCACCCCCTTTGTTAGGAAGCCTATAAAAAGCTCTGGTGCAACCAATTACCTTCAGAAGTCACATAATTAGTGAAATGATGTCCACCTATGTGCAATCTAAGTGTCACATCTGTCATTACATATACACACATTTTTTGAAAGGCCCCAGAGGCTGCAACACCTAAGCAAGAGGCATTCCTAACCAAACACTGCCATGAAGACTAAGGAACTCTCCAAACAAGTAAAGGACAATGTTGTTGAGAAGTACAAGTCAGGGTTAGGTTATAAAAAAATATCGAAATCTTTGATAATCCCAAGGAGCACCAAATATATCCTAACCAAATGGAAAGAACATGGCACAACAGCAAACCTGCCAAGAGACAGCCGCCCACCAAAACTCACAGACTGGGCAAGGAGGGCATTAATCAGAGAGGCAGCACAGAGACATAAGGTAACCCTGGAGGAGGTGCAGAGTTCCACAGCAGAGACTAGAGTAACTGTACATAGGATGACAATAAGCCGTACGCTCCATAGAGTTGGGCTTTATGGCAGAGTGGCCAAAAGAAAGCCATTACTTTCAGCTAAAAACAAAAAGGCATGTTGTGAGTTTGCAAAAAAGGCATGTGGGAGACTCCCAAAACGTTCGGAGGAAGGTGCTCTAGTCTGACGAGACTAAAATTGAACTTTTCAGCCAAAGAAAACGCTATGTCTGGCACAAACCCAACACCTCATATCACCCAAAGAACACCATCCCCACAGTGAAACATGGTGGTGGCAGCATCATGCTGTGGGGATGTTTTCAGCAGCCGGGACTGGGAAACTGGTCATAGTTGAGGTTAAGATGGATGGTGCTAAATACAGGGATATTCTTGAGCAAAACCTGTACCAATCTGTGCGTGATTTGAGGCTAGGACGGAGGTTCACCTTCCAGCAGGACAATGACCCCAAACACACTGCTAAAGCAACACTTGAGTGGTTTAAGGGGAAACATGTAAATGTGTTGGAATGGCCTAGTCAAAGCCCAGATCTCAATCCAATAGAAAATCTGTGGTCAGACTTAAAGATTGCTGTTCACAAGCGCAAACCATCCAACTTGAAGGAGCTGGAGCAGTTTTGCAAAGAGGAATGGGCAAAAATCCCAGTGGTAAGATGTGGCAAGCTGATAGAGACTTATCTAAAGCGACTTGGAGCAGTGATTGCCGCAAAAGGTGGCTCTACAAAGTATTGACTTTAGGGGGGTGAATATTTTGTCCTATTTGTTGTTTGCCTCACAATAAAAATAAAAATATTCAAAGTTGTGGGCATATTCTGTAAATTAAATGATGCAAATCCTCAAACAATCCATGTTAATTCCAGGTTGTGAGGCGCCAAAATACGAAAAAAAAGTCAAGGGTGTAAATACGTTTGCAAGGCACTGTATTTATTCAATGAGGAGAGGGTGAAAAGCCTGTAAGAACAAATAATTGGGCATACAAATTAGCTCAAGAGCCTATCCCCCAGAAATCATCAAGCTCAGCATGCATATATCTCATCAGTATGGCTGCACTGTAACTTCTAACTTCCCAATTTGTCTATTTAAAATACTACTACTGGTCTTGCAGCCAGACCTTCAACCAGCAAATCCTTTTCTTTGAGGCTTTAACCATACCTTATCCTTCTGCACCACAAGAATTTGGCACTGGTGAAGACCAGGGTTGACCATGCGTATTAGATATTGAGACATGTCTCATTGCTAGAACCAACAAAGAAAAATGTGCACACGTCCAGCTTCCAAATAGTGACATCTACGCATTTCGGATCAACTAATCACGATCCTTCCTCATGACTAGACCATCAACCAGTAGATTACCATCTTTACGATTAATCATTTTTGCATCTCGGTTTAAAGCTGCCCAAACACAAGAGTAAAGTCAGCCAAACCTGCCGATTTAGACGAGACTAGTTGATCATCTTGTGTGTATAGGGTGCAACAACTCTACCATGACAGATAACGTTAGGGAAAAGAAAGTGGGGGTTGCTGAATTTCAGCCTCTGATCCTTTTTTCTAGGGAGGTATGTCACCATGGATGTCTATCAGCAGCGTCCTCTCTCCACCAAACCAAGTGTGCATGTATAAGGAGAAGTCGGAAGGAATAGCTTTGGTTGAATGCGTGTTCGGCCAACAGTTATTACTGTAATGTTTCTTTGAACCTAATTGTCCCAAGACTTCAGCATTTCACTTCACCCATTGCAGGTCCCACCATTAGTGCAGTCATGCATTTCATGCACAGGTCTCAGGAAAGGACCAGAATGTAGACAAGACAACCCAAACAGATCAACAAGCCAGGCCCAACTTAATAAAGGGATCTACTAATGGAAGCGTGAATGCACCATAAAACTTATCCCTTGAGGGACAGGACCATAGATCATAATAATATAATCAATCCTATAATACACACACAGGACAGTAAGTCATGGATTTCAATGTTCCTCAACCCCCAATCCTACAATGGGTACATTAAACGATCCCTTTATATGACTGGCATGGCTTGTTGGCATCTGGCAATAGATAACAGAAAGCTGATACCAACCGTGAACTGCAGGCTCTGTCGTTGCACTTGCGTCTACACACGGGAAGAGGAGGAGGAAGGGAGGAAACGGAAGGAACAGCATGCAAAAAAAGGGAAAAATGGGACAAAATAAAGGGAACAGATAATACACAAGCAATAATGAATCTCACACAGCATTGAATTTGTAAGACAAGGGAAAACGTGACAGTCATACACCAGAGAGACACCTTACACTTACCTCCAGTCCTGAAAGGAGCACAACCTTCTAGGACCAAAGGAACTATGGGCAGTGGGGGTCTAACAATACAACCATCGGGGGAGGCTAGATTTTTGCTCTCACCATTAACATTTTGTTCACTTTTCAAGGCTCTAGTTTGCTACACCTGAACATAACTGGCTTCATAATCCTCTGGATTATTTTTATTGCTATGTGCAGGTTAACATGAAGCTCCTTCCTTTTACTTTAAAGAAGATAATGGTATTCCATAACTGAAAGTTATCTAATATGACCCCTTCAGTCTAGGAACAGCGTCACCCTTGCTCATGGGTTATGTCTGGCATTACAACTTGGTTCAATTCACCTAAATGGGGTATAACTGTAATACCAGACACAGCCCATGGGGGGACGGGGGTTGGGTGCCCATATGTTATAAAAGCACTCACCTTAAATCCCCTGCAGATGCTTTGGCGGTGCCTGTCTTTGCCTAAAAGCTACCAGCATGTTACCACTGCAGCCAATCACTGGCCTCAGAGGTCACATGCCCTATGTCTTAGAGCCATGATGCCAGTAAGTAAACATAGACCGTGTGGGGCCTCCTGAGCATCTGTACTGGATCGGCAGAGGATTTAGGGTGGGAGTACGTTTTTTTTTTCCTCTTCTCACTTGATACAGTTTGCAGCTCCTTGTAATATTTTCCAGAAACCTGTAAACCCCTTTAACCTTATTATATAAAATATTAGAAGTAGCAAAATTTACTCTGACTAAAAATAATAAATAACGCACCCAGACAGAAATGTTGGATTGCTGTAAAACTCAGCATAAAATGATGTCTCAGACAGTTATGTAAATGATTACAGATGTGGTCTGATGAGACACTGGCTCTTACCACAAGAGGGCATAAAAGTGATTTCTCCTTTGCCCTGTCAAAAGTCTGTCAGAGGCTACTTTTGGACAGTGTAACTCTTGCTCAGAGATCGTTAACTGCTAGACATGCCTCTACAACGCACTTGAAGACATTTTGCTCTGTTGACAGACTTTGAGAGGGGGCACATCATTGGACAGAGAAGCAGGATGGTTGTTTCAACAAATTGCCTGTCAGCTAGGACATTCTGACCTAGCTGTTAGGAGCAGTGGTTACTTGAGGGTGCACACATAGCGAACATGTAACAAATGGCCGAGATAGACCACCAGTACAGAAGATTGCTTGATCCTCCATCAAGCACGAGCAACTCCCACGGTCTTGTTGTCCACCATCCAGACACAACTGGTACTTTCATGACACAGCCCTGTCTGGACCATTTCCAGGAACTTAGCAGGAGGGAATTTGGTGTCACAGCGCCTGCATTTGCTATGGAATGACACACTGTCCCAACTGCTGGTGGGATGATCTGGGAAGCCATTTGCTATGACAGTCGGTTACCCCTAGTAGTGATACGAGGGACACTAACAGCTCAGGACATGTACAGGACATCCTGTGGCCACATGTGTTGCTTCTCAAGGCAGGGATTCCAAATGGCATTTTCCAGCAGGATAATGCTTTCCTACACATACAGTAGCAAGGGTTTTCGAGGAATGTCTCTGCCAGATTGCCACTCTTCCTTGGCCTGATGGTCGCCAGATTTACTGCCAAGAAAGCATTTATAGGACCAGCTAGTATACCAGCTTTGGCAACTTGTGTGTGTGCAGGATCTACAGGCCCAGCTGCAACATCTGTGAGCAAATGTGCTGCAGGATACCATACAGAGCCTGTATGCCTCCATGCCCAACCGTACCATCTTCTATCAAGGCTAGAGGTGGCCCATTAGGATCTTTAAAGAGGACCTTTCACTAGAATAAAACATCTAAACTAACTATACAGACATGGAGAGCTGCGCCCAGGGATCTCTCTGCACTTACTGTTATACTTGGGCGCCGCTCCGTTCTCCCGGTATAGCCTCCGGTATCTTCATAGTTAGGCTCCACCCAGGGGAACCTGCCGGCGTCTCCTTCTCCGATGCTGTAGCGCTGGCCAATCGCAGCGCTCAGCTCATAGCCTGAGAGGCTTTTTTTTCTCTCAGGCTATGAGCTGAGCGCTGCGATTGGCCAGCGCTACAGGATGGGAGAATGAGACGCCGGCAGGTTCCCCTGGGTGGAGCCCAAATATGAAGATACCGGAGGCTATTCTAGTGAAAGGTCCTCTTTAAGCCTCATTTCAATTGTACAGTTTTCCCCACTCTAATATTGTAATCACTTACGTATATCATTACATTCACACATAGAAAATGTAATTTGTTTCCAATAATTCCTTCTTGGTGCGTTATTTTTATTTATTTTTTGTCAATGAGTGTATTCAAGACCATACACAAATCCAAAGGCCATCAATGAAGTTGTTATCTCAACAATATTCTATAGAGATTTTAGAAAAGTTATATAGATGATTTGCTCATCTCTTAATGAAGCACGTACTGCATATACACATTAATGTGGTTGCCATGTGTCGCATCCCAAATGACACATTCAATGCTTCAACCAGTTATCACGTTCCATATGGTCTACCAGGTACAGATGCTACATAACAACCACAATTAAGCCTGTCCAGACTGTCTCATGTGCAGTTGGCAAGCTCTTTTTCTCATACTTACATTGATTTGAAAAATGATTTGCACTTTCCAGATCTCCCCCATTATGGCAAATTTATCACATTTAATGACCTTCAAAATGTTATATCAGACAATCGGTACTTCAATGAACACACCACCAATCTTGAATTATTACTGCATACATTTCAGGGACAATGTTTTTCCTGTAAAACGTAACTGATTCTTTACATTTGCTAACTAATTGTTCCCGCCATCTGTCTTGATGTAGCGGTTAAAGAAGTTTTATAGGGGTTCTTTGGGAATTACAAAAATGAAAATACTTAAATATTACTTTATTATAAATAAATTATGTATTCCAAAATATCTTTACTAGTTATAATGGCTTGTTTTGTCTATGGAGCAATCATTAGGATAAATAAAATGGCCGCCGTCCTATTAATATACACAAAACCTGTCCTAATCAGACAGAAGGACAAGATACCTCACAACACTGAGCTAAATAGCTGCCTCATCCTCCTATCTGCTCTGCTGTCAAGGATTATGATCCTGAATACAGTTTAATAGGATCTTCAGCTGAATCTCTGTAGGAATGGAGCTCATGACGAGACAAAGTACAGAGAGGAGGTGGGGATGTGGATAACGAGCAGCAGCTCTTATAAGTAGTCTCCATTACCACAGCCCCACATCATCACAGGCTGTCCTGTCTCTGTACTTCATGTCTTCTCATGAACTCCATTCCTACAGAGATTCAGCTGAAGATCTTATCTGTATTCAGGATCATAATCCCTGAAAAGCAGAGCAGAGAGGAGGATGAGGCAGCTCTTTAGCTCAGTGTTGTGAAGAAACTTATCCTCCTGTGTGATTTGGACAGGCCTTGTGTACGCTATGGAGGCCATTTTATTTCCCTTGAGGATTGCTCCCTAAACAAAACGAGACATTAATAATGAAAAGTTATTTGGAAATATATTTATAATAAAGTAATATTTAAGTATTTTCAATAATTTTATTTTCTTAATTCCTAGAGAACCCCTTTAAGCCACTCTTCATTGCAAAGTTGCTTTACAGACTGTGCAGTCGGTTCTTTTGCATAAACTGCTAATTTCCGATCTTGGAAAAGCATTGGATCTGAGCAACTTTCTTGAGAATCTTTTGTAACACAGAGGAATTCATGGTTGCCTCCATAACAGATCCCTCATGTGTAAAGTGAGCAAAGGGTCTTCAAACTCTCATGACAGCCCTACTGTGGAATGTCCTATTACTTTACATAAGACATAAATTGACTTAAAGGCTATGTACACCTTTAGGGCAATTTTTTTTATTATTGCATTGTACTCATTTTGACCTAAATTATTTCCATCAGTTGGGAAGTTGACGGGCTCCTTATCTCTGCTCTCTGTCCTTATAAACACTCATTATAAATCAGTTCTTATCTTACTAAATGTGGCTTAAATAAGTGTCTATGACGTCATAGTAGTTTAGAGATAAGGTTTATTAGAGGATGGGCACAACATGAAAGTACCAGTCACACAGAAAAACAGTTAACCCTTTGTGACAGAATGGCTCAATATTTTTAATAAAAGGCCAATTGAAAATATGATTTTCAGCCAAAAATGAGTAAAATGCAAACATGAACAAAAATGGTCTCTGAAGGTGTACATAGCCTTTAAGTTATCAGTAGAACTCTTTGGACAACGCAGCTCTCCCAACATTATCCCAACTGGCTGGCAGATCATCTATGATGATAGCTTTCCATGAAAGCACCTCTACAAACATGTTCCTACAACGGTCTACAAACTGACTGAGTAACTAAAGGGAACTCATGTGAACAAGGGCGTTAATCTCTCTTGAACAGGATTAATTCAATCACAAGGGTTCCCATTATCTAATTCATTTTTTATATTACAAAATTACAAAAAACTATAAGTGATGGACCAGCAATACTAGGCCTCATGCACACAAACATATGTATTTTGAGGTCCACAAAATATGGATGATGGGGAAGATTTATCAAAACTGGTGTAAAGAAAGCTGGCCTAGTTACCCAACGCAACCAATCAGGTTCCATCTGTCATTTTCCAATGGAGGTGTGAAAAATGAAAGGTGGAATCTGATTGGCTACTAAGGGTAACTAAGCCAGTTCTACTTTACACCAGTTTTGATAAATCTCCCCTGATGTCTGTGTTGCATTTTTAAAATTGTGGACGCATTGACTTTAGTGGGTCCATGGACCATATTATGTGGCCAAGAATACAACATGTTTCATCTTTTGCAGAAAGCAAAACAGATAGAACGTGTCCTATTCTTGGCTGCAAAATGCAGTCCATGGACCCACTGAAGTCAATAGATCAGGGAAAATAACGGATGCAACATGGACATTATCTGTGTTTTATGGACCGTAGTCGTGTGCATGAGGCCTAAGGGATATCGGGAAGGGGGATGCACAGTATAAACTGATTTTAATAAATTATCAGACCTCTCTCTGTAAACTTTCTTTACTGACCCACAAGTTCCACATCATGAAAAAGCCTTCATAATAATACACACGGACGTGATAAGCAAGTAGTCCTTTACATATGGTATCATTTATCATAACCACATGCTCGGCCTCCTTATTCATTTATAGGATGAAAAGGAAGTACACGCTGCAATTTACTGCAGATCCACAGTCCAGAGACTCAGAATAGCTCCGTCACGCGGCACGCCTGAAAATCCCTTTAATTAGGCAAATGTGCTCTAGTGTAAAATTACCATGCACTACAGGCACCAGCAGAAATAAACCACTTGACCCTGTGTGCGCCGCGGAGGCACCTCTGTGATATTACTGTGCCACTCTATTGTTTTCTAGGATTCCACGTAGAAAGACGGACTAAAGTCACGACAGACGTGAACCGTTCTACGGAACTAAACAAGGAATCCTGGGTAGGAAAAGGAAAATAAAATGCACAGTAATATAATGTTTCGCACGGCCGCTCAGTATCTGGCAGCATTCCGACACCCGGGACCCCCAACAATCAGCTGTTTGAAGGGGTCTTGCGAGTGCCGAGTAGTCTTCGCGCTGTCTAGCTTGCAGCAGTGGAGACAATGGTGATCAATATTGTAGCAACCCCTTTAAGTGAAAGGTGACGGCGCTGTAGTTACCAGCTCTGTCCACTAGACATCGGACAGAGATGCAAAAGCCCCTTTAACTTTACTGACATCACAGTTGAAGTTTATTACAATAGAGATTATCATTTTCCAAAAACCGACCAATCCAATTCTCTATAAAGATCGTGCAGTTCATAATATTAAAGTTACTGTAAATATCCATCCAGGTCGTGTCATCTGCAGAACCAAATATTAAAGAAGACCTGTCCCCTTCTCCTGGAATGTGTATTTTAGTAACTATACCCGTATTCGTCATGAAATAATTCTGCTGCATCTTTTCTTATAACTCAGCATTGTGCTGTTCCTCTGTTATTCCTCCTAGAACATTATAAATAAACTAACAATTGCACGTTACCAGTGAGGGTGTGTAACATCGCACATCCACATGCCATACATTGATCTATCACTTCTCAGTATATTTAATAATCAACTCCAATGAGGCTCTTAGTATACGTTTTAGTCAAAATGCATATGCCCACTCACCAAGTCAAGGTTACCTTTCTCAGATGGGTCCATACTCTAATTTAGTGCAGTACCATATGGCGACTACGGCCGCAGCTCCTTCAGGCGGCGAAACCTGCCCCTGCTGTTCGGCTTAGTCCCTATGGCACTGAGCCCCACCAATCACCAGACACAGCATCTCAACAACCGCCACCATGCAGCACTGCACCATGTGAACCTAAATTGAGACCCAAAAAGTTTTTTTTTTTTTAGATTTTCATATTGATGACCTATCCCATCCTCTCCCACTGATCTGTGGGGGTCCGACACTCCTGCAGATCAGCTTTTGAGAAGGCAGCGGAGTTCCTGTGAATGGGGCTGAACGCGATACCAAGCACAGGCGCTATAAAATGTACGGCGCTGTGCTTGGTAAGCCGCTCACAGGAGCGCCGCTGCCTTCTCAAAACAGCTGATCGGCAGGGGTCCCGGGTGTCAGACCGCCACCGATCACACATCGACGACCTGTCCTGATCATAGGTTATCAGTATAAAAATCCTGGAAGACCCTTTTATCCCATATGCAATTATTTAGCTCGGTCTCCGTTTTGGTTTCTGAGATCACATGGACGGGTGGGGTTTTGAGATCGGTTCACATCGTGTGGTGCTGCCTGGTTGCTGCCGCTGCGGGCATAGTGCCTTAGGGTACTTTCACACTTGCGGCAGAGGATTCCGGCAGGCAGTTCCGTCGCCGGCAATCCAGACGCAAACTGATGGCATTTGTCAGGCGGATCCGTCTCTCTGGTGTCATCCGGAAAAATGGATCCGGTATAATATATGTTTTTTCATTTTTAAAGGTCTGCGCATGCACAGAACGAAAAGCCGGATCCGTTTTGCCGGAACACTTAATGCCGGATCCAGCACTAATACATTCCAATGGAAATGAATGCCGGATCCGGCATGTGATCAGTATTTATGCCCGGAGATAAAACTGCAGCATGCATTTTCTCTGTCCGAAAAACGTAAAAGGGACTGAACTGAAGACATCCTGATGCATCCTGAATGGACTGCTCTCCATTCAGAATGCATTAGGATAAAAGAGGGTCAGTTTTTTTCCGGTATTGAGCCCCTAGGACGGAACTCCATACCGGAAAAGAAAAACGCTAGTGGGAAAGTACCATTAGCTGGTGGTTTAGCCTGACAGCAGGGGTGTTGTTGGGCTGAAGGGTCTCCCCACCTGTAGGTGCTGTCTTGTGGCATCCGTGGTTGCCATGTGGCACTCCGCCAAATTAGGGTAAGAACCCACTCAATAGAGGCCACCTTGATGTGGTGAGTGGGCCTGTGTATTCTGATCAAAAAGTACACAAGGTGCCTCAATGGAGAGGCCTATAAATGATGCTGAGAAGCAACAGATTGACGTACGGCATGTGGATGTGCCATCCAGGTCTTTTTTTCCTACAGACTGGCACTCTAGCAATGTCCAATCAGAGCGGACACCATCAGACTGTGGGGGGACAAACCATTTGACAAGGAGAATGGCAACGCCCAGTTGTCAATGTATTTATAAGTACACATATAGGAGGACTAGCAGAGGGACGGTATACAATATAGAATAAGCCACGGCACTCCAGAGGGATTCCAATCAATTTCTTTATTACACCTTGTGCAGCAACGTTTCAACCTAATGGTCTTTATCAAGGGACGGTATAGTTATAAGAACAGATGATCCAGAAATGTCATTTCAAGGAGATAACATTTACTAAGGCCGGGTTCACATCACGTTTTTGCCATCCTTTTAACGTATACATTAAACAGATGCCATACAGTGGCGTCCGTTCACCATAGAGTTCCATTGTAAAAAATAAATAAAGGGTACTTCTTCAAAGAGAGGCAACACGTGATGTGAACCTACCCTAAATCAGATATGTCAAATCCTGGCATTAGAAACATTAAAACTGTCTGCCTTTTCTCATACTTCTTTGTGCACTGATCTGGTCAGATCTTATAAAACCTGATTATTTGGATTTATCATGAAATAACAGAATTTAGCTACAAACCAGTATGTGCCACTGGGTCAGCCAGCAAAATTACTTGATTTAAAGGCTATGTACACCTTTGGGGGATTAATATATATATATATTTTAACTATTGCATTGTACTCATTTTGACCCAATTATTATTATTTTTTAATTGGTCTTTATTAAAAATATGGCGTCCTTTTTTCTGTACAGAGCTGAGAAGCTCTAGTAGCAGCCTGTGGATTTTCTGTCTTTTCGGTCAGACCAGGAGCAGGTGGACTCCTTATCTCTGCCCTTTGACCTCCCTCATTTTAGCCGATAGAAATGTGGCTAAAAATAAGTGTTTATCATCACCTCTAAGGCCTCTTTCACACGAACAATACGGATTGGCTCCGGATGCGTTCAGTGAAACTCGCACCATTTTGCACGCAAGCTCATTCATTCAGTTTGGTCTGCGATTGCGTTTAGTTGTTTCCGCGCAGGTGCGATGGGTTTTGATGCCTTCTTCACACATGTGCTAAAAAAATGAAAGGTTTACAAACATCGTATCTTAGGCTACTTGCACACTTGCGGCAGAGGAATCCGGCAGGCAGTTCCGTCGCCGGAACTGCCTGCTGGATGCGGCAAAACATATGCCAACTGATTGCATTTTAAGACTGATCAGGACCCTGATCAGTCTTACAAATTCTTACGGCCAAACATACGGACAAACTGATCAGTTTCAAAAAAAAAATTCACATTTTTACCGGTCTGCGCATGTATTTTGAATGCCAGATCCGGCACTAATACATTCCTATGGGAAAAAAGATGCCGGATCCAGCATTCAGGCTTCAGTTTTTTTGGCCGGAGATAAAACCGTAGCATGCTGCAGTTTAATCTTTTGCCTGATCAGTTTAAAAGGCTGAACTAAAGACATACTAAACGGAATGCTCTCCATTCAGAATGCATGGGGATTAAACTGATCAGTTCTTTTCGGGTATTAAGCCCCTAGGACGGAACTCTATGCCGGAAAAGAAAAACGCAAGTGTGAAAGTACCCTTAGCAACCATGAGTGAAAAACACATTGCACTTGCTTCCGGGTGCAATGCATTTTTCACGTTTCCCGTTCACTTCTATGGGGCCAGGGCTACGTGAAAAAACGCAGAATATAGAACATGCTGCGTTTTTCATGCAACGCAGAACTGATGCGTGAAAAAAAAAAAAAAAAAAACGCTTATGTACACAGACCCATTGAAATTAATTGGTCAGGATTCAGTGCGAGTGCTTTGCGTTTACTTCACGTATCTCACCTGCGGGGGGAAAACTCGCTTGTTTGAAAGGGGCCTAATTAGTTTAGAGATAAGTCGGGTCATTTATCAAACTGGTATAAAGTAGAACTGTCTTAGTTGCCCACAGCAACCAATCAGATTCCACCTTTCATTTTCCAAAGGAGCTGTCAAAAATAAAAGGAGGAATCTGATTGGTAGCTAAGAGCAGCTAAACCAGTTCTACTTTACACCAGTTTAATAAATAACCCCAAAAGGGTTATTAGGTGACCACACAAAGTGAAAGTACCAGTCCCACAGTTAGAAAAACAGTTTACTCTTTGTGACAGAACGGCTCAATATTTTTAATAAAGGCCAATTGAAAAAATGATTTTAGGCCAACAATGAGTAACATGCAATCATAAAAAAAAATTGCCTCTGATGGTGTACATAGACTTTAAAGGAGCGCAAATCTGAGACTTTAGAAAAGTCATTTCACAATCACAGCCTATGTCGAAAAATGTTTCCTCCAATAATAGCTAAACACTCCTGGGGGCGAATTTAGCCTAATGTGTATGGGTCAGATTAATGATGGATGTATGTACATACAGAAAGCAAAACAAGAACTGAACACTTAAAATCCAAAAGGGAAAGGTTCGCGTCGGCAACCAGAGTGTTTGTTGTGCAAATGCATCTAAAAATTTAAAATCTCTTGTTTTGCGTCTACAAACTCCTACGTAGACCGTTGCCTCTTCATGCAAACAGATTAGTAACTCTGTATAGTCTGATCCTGCAGTGATAACTCCATCCATCTACCTATAAGAAGTATGTTTGTAGGAGGGATAGATGGGTGTCAATATAACAGCAGGACCAGACTACACAGAGCTTAATTGTAGTCTGTTACCATGGAGACAGACAGCCCTGCACAGGAGCTGTAGAAACAAAACAGGAGATCTTTAATGATTATTACAAATTTGCTTCCTTTTAGATACATTATAAAAAGAAGTAGGTTACAGAGGAGGAGTTTCCCTTAAAAAATAAATAAATGAGAGAATAAATCATGGACTGCCCCAACCGCCAAATAAAAGCACAGAATATTCCTCAGAGGCTGCATATGACCCTAAACCAAAATACATGCAGGGAAGTGACACACACACATGTAATGAAGTTACCATACCTGGGGCGGTGGAGGGTGTGGTAGTTGTGGTGGTAGTGGTGGTTGTTGTGGGTGGTGGGGGGGTGGTGGGGGGATCTGGATGAAAAAAAACAAGGAAAACAAAAATTCCAAATTAAAAAAAATAAAAACACGTCACAAAAAAACACAATATAAATGGAAAAACAGTAGGATATCAATGCATCGATGGAAACGAACGCACTAGTAATGTGAAAATTTTGCATGATATAATCTTCAAAGGATCTGTAAAATGATTATGAAATAAGGTCATTAAGGGAATAATTAATGCAAAAAAAAAAAAACACAGCATAATATCCAAATAGGAAATCAGCGTGATAGTAATGATATATACAGCTTTTTATAAGGAACACATACGACACAAATACTGACATAAATTTCAAATGCAATATAAAAAAAATAAAAAACACCAAAAAGAAATTGTAGAAGATGGCTTTAAACCTGGAAAGGCAGCCTGTCAGCAGGAGATATCAGAAGTAAAGGCAAAATACTGCAGGACAAAACAAGCAACGAGCACAAACCACAGCAGATTTTTCTTAGCCGTAGCAAACATCAAGCTAATTAGTTGCAGCAATGCTCAGCATCAATCTTGTGTCTCGCATACAAGGAGAGGTTTTTTTTTTTTAGCACACGCAACCAAAAAACAAAGTCCACTATGCAAATAACTTTACAATATATAGGAATTACTGTGTAGGATGGACAGAGGAGAGGACCTGATAAAGTGACCCCGCCCTCCACATCTCACATCCCAACCATACCAGATCTAGAAGGGCGACGTGATCACTAGGGATCAACGAACTTGTGTTTTCAAGTTTGGCGTACAACTCCGTTATGGATTCCACTTCCATGGACCATAACTAGGGATGAGCCAACTTCATATTTTGAAGTTTGAGTTAGTGTTCGGGTATATGCTGAATTGCGTTATGGATTCCGTTACCACGGACCATAACGCAATTCCATAACGGAATGCCTTTAGAGGCATTCCGTTATTCATCCTGTCATAACATAAGTCTATGGACCGTGGAGAACACGTACATGGAACACTTTAGTGTGAATAAGGCTTTATTCACACGTCAGTGCGGCTCTAATCCTGGTTTTGTCTCACAATGGCCGAATGCACACGCCCGTTTTTCACGGCCGCAAGCAGTCCGTGGAACCACGGGCTGGATTCCTGCTGAGAGCAGGAGCGCACGGCGTCATGGGTTGCTATGACGCCATGCGCTCCCTCCTGCCGCCACAGTACAGTAATACACTGGTATAGATCATACCAGTGTATTACTGTATTGCGGCGGCAGCAGGGAGCGCACAGCGCCATAGCAACCAGTGACGCCGTGCGCTCCTGCTCTCAGCAGGAATCCAGCCCGTGGTTCCACGGACCGCTCACGACTGTGAAAAACGGCCGTGTGCATTCGGCCAATCACTGATGGAAATCACTGACCAAATCACTGATGTGTGAACTAGGCCTTACACTGTTCCACTCAGTGTTCCAATAGTAACATGTAGGGCGCAGAGAAGTGTCCGGCAGTTGCCTTGAAATGTAGAGGCTGGTATTAGTACATAGCCTGTAGTAGGAAGTAATGAGGAAAATGACCATTTATATCCTGTATATCGTTTTGCTTAAAGGGAGTCTGTCACCTAATCTGAGCCTTTTAGACAGTTTAGATCAGGTTATAGACTCCCTTGCCCTCATTACAATGGTACCTTTATTTGTTCTGTCCCTCGCCAAGATTTAAAATTATGCTAATGAGCTTCGGCAAGTGCCCAGGGGTGGCGTTACTGCAGCAAGTGCCCAGGCCCCTCGGCGATGTGCCCAGAAAACCACACCTCTTTCACCCCTCTGGCCCGCCCTCGTTTCCTATTATTACCTCCTCCTCTCCCTCCCAGATCTTGCGCCTGCGTCGCTCCACACTTGTCCCGCACCTGCGCACTGCTGTGCCCATTATGGGCAGAGGAACAGGTAGTTAGACTGCGCTAGCACCGGTGGCACAGGCGTGAGATCTGGGAGGGAGAGGAGGAGGCAATAATAGGAAACAAGGGTGGGCCAGAAGGGTGAAAGAGGTGTGGTTTTCTGGGCACATCGTCGAGGGGACTGGGCACTTGCTGCAGTAACGCCACCCCTGGGCACTTGCCGAAGCTCATTAGCATAATTTTAAATCTTGGCGAGGGACAGAACAAATAAAGGTACCATTGTAATGAGGGCAAGGGAGTCTATAACCTGATCTGAGCGGTCTAAAAGGCTCAGATTAAAGGGAGTCTGTCACCTAAAGGGGCCTTTGGGGATTTTTACATTTATGTTCTAAGCCTTAGGTTGACACTGGAATTACATAGCTCATTAAACTGAATGGGATCAGTGCTGCAATCACCAGTTTTGTCCACTACACAAGGGTGGAGCTATGTGGTTCCGGTTCCAGAGCTACTGCAGAACAGCTGATGAGCTTCCTGCTCTGGTCCTAGTGATTATATAACCGCCGGGAGTCTGCACAAGTTTCTGGTTCTCAGCAGACCCAGATCAGCTCTGAAATGCGGCTGTTTCAAGCCTTCTACAACCTCTCTGGGGGCTGTGTTCCCCCTGTAATTCGAGCTGATAGATCAAACCCAGTTACAGAAGAAATCCGTAATAAATAAAAAAAATGTTATATAAAATCCCCCCCCCACACACACACACACACACACACACACACAAAGGTCTTGCATTGCGTTTTATGTCCATAAAAAAATTGAAAGGAAAAAATATAAATTATTTACGAAGCCGAATAAAAAAAAAAAAAAAAAAAAGCTATGGCTTTTAAAGATACATGCACAAAAACAGAAAATATGTCTGGTCAGGAAGGGGGTTAAAACGGCCCGGTCTTGAACTGGTTAAAGCTTAACTTTTGATTATAACGGCATTATGGGGAATACCCATTTTAAGTGACCCTATAGTCACAAGCTGAAAATACAGTCCACTTCTGTCACTTCAAGCAACTAGGGAATTGCTATTTAAGCCAATATATTATATTAGGTTCACAAGGCGGCATGAAATGACCACCGAGATGATAACCATGTAGATTTCAAGGGGACACAAGGACAAATGACAGCACAGAGGAGACAGACGTCCTAGGTGTATTTATTGATACCTCAGATCTGGGTCCTGTGGGGGGGTCTGGCCTCTCTCGACCCATCCATTCCCAGCTCCTGCCACTAACTGGCTGACCATATGCAGGGACCAGAAAGCAAGCGCCACAGAATTTTTGTTTTAGATTTAAATTTTTGGCTTGCAGGAGGAATCCTGCAGGCAGCACATGAGAAAGAGAAATCGGACTGGCGCTGAGTGACCAAACTGAAAAGCTAGAAGTAGTTCTGGGTTGCGCATTGGACCTCATACCGGCCGGCGGTTCTGCGGTGCTTGAAAAATGACCCCGCTGTGTCAGCAGAGGAAAAAGACAGAGCGCACAAAAATTTATAATGGCAGCTCATCTCACGGCTGCGAAAGATTCTGCCTGCGGAATTTATCAAGCCGTACGACCAGGCAGGACAGCGGGTGTAATGCGGGGAACCTGGAGGCAACGCAGCCACCGCTGGGAAGGGAATGTGTCCGTCTCATCTTTCCATTAACTATCTGAAATTAAATTTAAAGGAGAAAAGCAAAAATATTAGCGCTGCGCTATTCTTATTGGTGATAAAACACGGATCCGCAAAAAATATGGATGTCGTCCGTGTGCATTCCGTATTTTGAGGAACAGAACAGCTGGCCCCTAATAGAACAGTCCTATGCTGGTCCGTAATGTGGACAATAATAGGACATGTTCAATTCTTTTGCGGAACGGACATATAGAAACAAAATGCACACATTTAACTTCTTTTTTTTGCGAACCCATTGAAATAAATGGTTCCAATTACGGTCTGCAAAAGATACGGAACGGACACGGAAATAAAACACGCTTGTGTGCATGAGCCCTAAGGGTGTTTTTGTGGCAATTTAGGGGTTGAAGTATTTTGCTAGTCACCCCGTCCCCTCTCCTGACATGTCTGTTTTAGCAAATTCTGAAGGGGTGTGTCCCAATCGTGTGTCCCAAAAGCCCCAATCGGATCTGGTTGGACAGTATCAGATGTGTAAAGACACGCTGAACTAGCAACACCTAGTTGTCAATTTGTTCATCAATGTTCTAGAGGGAATAAAAGAGGGACAGAAGGTATTACTATAGATAATACTCCAAAATCAGGGGCAACTGATTCTCTTTAAAATCTTAGTACATATAGCAGATGGATTCTATTGTACAATCACCGAAAATTATTGGGGAAGAAAACCTTCAGGAAGAAAGTTCCGAATCACATGTTAATGCAGAACCTGTTTTCATTTTAATTAGATTTAATTTGGTTTTAGCCTTGTAATATTCCACATTATATTGTGTTCCGGGCTGGACACAAGTGCGGTATTATCAGACGCTCTCAATTATTGGATTATTATCCTGATTACTGCCAGATCACAGTACAAAAAACCCTCAAAAATACATTTCCAAATTAATTTCATTTAATTAAAGGGAGCCTGTCACCGGGATTTTGTGTATAGAGCTGAGGACATGGGTTGCTAGATGGCCGCTAGCACTTCTGCAATACCCAGTCCTCGTAGCTCTGTGTGCTTTTATTGTGCAAAAAAATAAATAAACATTTTTATACATATGCAAATTAACCTGAGATGAGTCCTGTCCCTGAGAGGAGTCCAGCACCGCCCTGCATCCTCAGGATCTCCTCCTTGCTCCCTGACGCTCTAGCTTTCTGAAGTCGGGGAGCAAGGAGGAGATTCTGAGGATGCGGTGCTGGGCTCCTTCACGCTGGACTCATCTCAGAGACAGGGCTCATCTCAGGTTAATTTGCATTAAGAGAGCCACGGTCCAAACAAATGCCGCATCTCTCATTTTTTTTTATTTTTTTTACCACCACTGCAGCTTTTAGTGAAGTTTTTTGAGCCAAAGCTAAAAGTGGATCCAGCAGGAAGGAAAAGCCCTTCCTTTATATTTCACATTCCTCCTGATTCCACTCCTGACTTTGGCTCAAAAAACTGCATCAAATACTGAGTGAAGACTTTCCAAAAAAGCAAGTTTCCGAAACGACCCCTAGATCGGATTAACACAGTTTGTTTGTGGAAATTTTCTCATTTTTGGACACGTTTTGCACATTGATTTATATTATTTATATTATATTGGGGGGAGGGGGGGGGGGTGCGCTAGCTCCAGATGTTAGCCGATATAAATATACGCAGGACACACTTTTTTGCCACTAGAATAATTTTAATTTAGGTGCTTTGTGTCTATAGTGCCTTTTTAAATGAAGCATGTTGAAGCAATTTCCTCTATAGAGAAGGGGATGAAAGAAATTTAGAAAACAAGTGATATTCAAACGTATAAAGAGAAAAATGCCACTTAAGACTCCATAAAAATGAAAGCGGGGCTTAAAAGAGGTTGTCCGGGATTTTGATACTAATAGACTATACTCTGTTATACACAGCTCAGTCCATTGTGTAGTGGAAAGAGCTGGCAGCACTCACGGAAGTGAACGGAAGCAGCTCTGCCGAGACTGAAGTGAAGGGGGATCAGCTCTGCCCTGACTGAAGTGAAGGGGGATCAGCTCTGCCCTGACTGAAGTGAAGGGGGATCAGCTCTGCCCTGACTGAAGTGAAGGGGGATCAGCTCTGCCCTGACTGAAGTGAAGGGGGATCAGCTCTGCCCTCACTGAAGTGAAGGGGGATCAGCACTGCCCTCACTGAAGTGAAGGGGGATCAGCACTGCCCTCACTGAAGTGAAGGGGGATCAGCACTGCCCTCACTGAAGTGAAGGGGGAGCAGCACTGCCCTTAATGAAGTGAAAAGGAGCGGCACTGCAGTTAACAGCTTTGCCCAATACACAATGGAAGGAGCTTTGTACAGTCGTGGCCAAAAGTTTTGAGAATGACATAAATATTGGAAATTGGAAAAGTTGCTGTTTAAGTTTTTATAATAGCAATTTGCATATACTCCAGAATGTTATGAAGAGTGATCAGATGAATTGCATAGTCCTTCTTTGCCATGAAAATTAACTTAATCCCCAAAAAACCTTTCCACTGCATTTCATTGCTGTCATTAAAGGACCTGCTGAGATCATTTCAGTAATCGTCTTGTTAACTCAGGTGAGAATGTTGACGAGCACAAGGCTGGAGATCATTATGTCAGGCTAATTGGGTTAAAATGACAGACTTGACCTGTTAAAAGGAGGGTGATGCTTGAAATCATTGTTCTTCCATTGTTAACCATGGTGACCTGCAAAGAAACGCGTGCAGCCATCATTGCGTTGCATAAAAATGGCTTCACAGGCAAGGATATTGTGGCTACTAAGATTGCACCTCAATCAACAATTTATAGAATCATCAAGAGCTTCAAGGAAAGAGGTTCAATTCTTGTTAAGAAGGCTTCAGGGCGTCCAAGAAAGTCCAGCAAGCGCTAGGATCGTCTCCTAAAGAGGATTCAGCTGCGGGATCGGAGTGCCACCAGTGCAGAGCTTTCTCAGGAATGGCAGCAGGCAGGTGTGAGCGCATCTGCACGCACAGTGAGGCGAAGACTTTTGGAAGATGGCCTGGTGTCAAGAAGGGCAGCAAAGAAGCCACTTCTCTCCAAAAAAAACATCAGGGACAGATTGATCTTCTGCAGAAAATATGGTGAATGGACTGCTGAGGACTGGGGAAAAGCCATATTCTCCGATGAAGCCTCTTTCCGATTGTTTGGGGCATCAGGAAAAAGTCTTGTCCAGAGAAGAAAAGGTGAGCGCTACCATCAGTCCTGTGTCATGCCAACAGTAAAGCATCCTGAGACCATTCATGTGTGGGGTTGCTTCTCATCCAAGGGAGTGGGCTCACTCACAATTTTGCCCAAAAACACAGCCATGAATAAAGAATGGTACCAAAACACCCTGCAACAGCAACTTCTTCCAACAATCCAACAACAGTTTGGTGAAGAACAATGCATTTTCCAGCACGATGGAGCACCGTGCCATAAGGCAAAAGTGATAACCAAGTGGCTCGGGGACCAAAACGTTGACATTTTGGGTCCATGGCCTGGAAACTCCCCAGATCTTAATCCCATTGAGAACTTGTGGTCAATTCTCAAGAGGCGGGTGGACAAACAAAAACCCACTAATTCTGACAAACTCCAAGAAGTGATTATGAAAGAATGGGTTGCTATCAGTCAGGAATTGGCCCAGAAGTTGATTGAGAGCATGCCCAGTCAAATTGCAGAGGTCCTGAAAAAGAAGGGCCAACACTGCAAATACTGACTTTTTGCATACATATCATGTAATTGTCGATAAAAGCCTTTGAAACGTATGAAGTGCGTGTAATTATATTTCACTACATCACAGGAACAACTGAAACAAAGATCTAAAAGCAGTTTAGCAGCAAACTTTGTGAAAACTAATATTTGTGCCATTCTCAAAACTTTTGGCCACGACTGTAGTTCCAGCACCAGAGCTACTCAAACAGGGGGTGTGGGATGCCAGACTCCCATAGATCTTATCCTGATTGCCTATCCCGAAGGCCAAAATCCTAGACAACCCCTTTAAGAAGTTTTGGTACAGTTTTCAATTGCAACTGCATCATCCTGTCACGGCTGTGTCATGGTCTGGTGTTAGTGGACCGTGACACTTGCACCGTGCATGCTTGTTGCCGATGGAAACCTGTTGTTTTAGTATGTGTGGTCACTTCCCCTTTTAGTCTGGTGTTCCTTCCCATTTTGGTGTGTAAGGTGTGGCCTCATGAGATCAGTTGTTTGTCTGCCTTTGTAGGAGAAGGAGCTTTGCTCCTCTCTGGATGTTTCACCTGTCCATGAGGGCCTCCTTGTGGAACATCAAGGTTTTTAGCGATGTCTCCCTATGTTCTCCTCCTTGTTCCGTACCTTATCTGTTATGTTTGGTGTGGGTTTGTTTTGGGGATTTCTTGTTATGTCTAGTTTGGTGTTCTATGTCTGGTATGTTTGTTCTATGTCTGGTATGTTTGGTGTAATGCCCAGCATGGTTGCTAGACATCGCCTTGTTTGTCTGTGCCTCCGGAAGAGGGTCTGAGGCTTCCCCCGAGGGGGAACCACTAGTTAGTGTGCAGCTCTGCTGGGGCCGCCATGCATCCTATCCGAATGGTGGTCCAGGCAGTTTCTAGTTTGCTGGATTCTGTGTTTGTGCTGTTCTGTGAGGTGAACGGGTTCCAGTACATCTGCATGGGGTCCAGTCGTCGTGGTGGCAGCGGCAGGTAAGTGCGTGTTGTTCGGGGCTCTTACCTGCTGATCCAATAGCTGTGCACTGTCTGGCCCTTCCCTGGCAGCTAGGCTAGTGAGACTCCTGTTCATCTGTGTCTGGGAAGAACAGGTCGTCTCATCCCCTTTTTCTATTTGAGGGTCCTAGGCTTCCTGGAATGAGCCGTCCTACCATCCAGGTCCGCTCATACGGTGAGGAGTTAGGGCGAGGATTGGGGATGCAATAGGAGGTGACCAGCTCCCTTATCCCAGCCTCTGGCCTAGTTGCTTGTCCGTCTGCTTTACATTGTACGGTGGGGGGTTTCTCCACCGTGACACATCACTATTGATCCCTGTGTAAAAGAGGCCCTAGAAGGGTTAAAACTAGCAATAAATCAAAGCCAATCGAAAGTACCTTTACTATCTGAATGAATGGATGTACCCCAGTAGAACAATATTAGACTTGTGTCACAGTGCTGAAAAGCACACAACTCAGAACTGATGGTCATTGGATTATAAAATATTCTGGATTATTGGAAGATTATAGAAAAGGAAAGTCTAAAAGAAATAAGTACCAGATTATCAAAGTTTAGGGATTAACATTTGCGATTTTGTAAGGATTTTCTACTTTATTACAATTTTATGTATATTTGGGGTGGATCGGGGCTTATCTCCAGAATCTGCATTAATACTGACTACACACAACACCGGCTTCTCCTTCTGAAATTCAGATTTAATAACTGCCATTTTTTTTACAGATGGTATGAGGGTATTGCTTACAACCGGCGACAGAGAAGAAGGTGAAGTACAATGTGCAGTCTTCACAATACTAAGGTATGGATATTACTGTGAGCGCTGCTCCTCATTTAAGCCTTGTTCACATCTGCGTTGCGTGCTCCCCCTGTGGCAGATTCCGCCAAAAACAGGAGACAAGAAAGTCCTACATGAACAACTTGTTTTTGTCTAAAAGAGTGGACTTCCAAATAGACACCATTATAATCAGTGGGGCCCGTGTGAAGGTTTGGGTTCTGTTATGTGCCATGTTTGACTTTTTGCCTATTTTAGTTGTTCTGCTCCTATAGCCCATATGCTCCTATATGACTGCATGCATACAGACCCCCACCCTCACCCATGACAGTGTCCACAGGCTGAAAAGATTTCTGTACTATATACATCAGCAGCCATATCCTTCCTAACCTGAAGGCGTGGTACAACGTTTCACTACAATACACTCAGCACCTGGAATCCACGTTGCAAAGCGACGGCAGAATTTTTCACCATGAACCTCTCTGGAAATCTCTCGCAAATTTGCAGCCAATCCACATGTTACATGCAGACTGTGCTGCGGATCCCTCCACAGATTTCACAGCTATACACTGAAGGAATGAAATCTGTGGGAAAATCTGCAGCACTTCCATAACAAAGAGAATGCTGCAGATTTGAAAGTTCACTGCATGCTTGTTTTTCCATTAGGAATCTTTCAGATTTCAAACCCCATCTGAAAAAAAGGGGCAAGACCCTGCTTTACGGCTGGTAAAACGCCTATGCGACAATATTTACAGGCATTTTTATGCCATACTCACCACTCGTGGTGAGGGTGCGAAGGGAGGGGGCAGAGCATTGGCCCCAAAAAATGTACTAACATTTGCAGGCCCTGGCACCAGGCTCATAAATTAGGCGCATCCTTCGGCAGCGCAGAGCAGAAATATTGAAAATGGTGAAACATTAAAGGGACAATTTACCAATCCTGTGTAAAACACAGACAGTGGGACCTCGGACAGGCAGTATAAGAATGCGCCAAATGTATCACAGGGGCTCAGGCTGGATGATAAACTTACTGACACTTTTTCATTACTTTATACCTGCTTGGTCTGCGCCAGAATTTTGTGGCAAAACTTAGGACACACACTTCGTGCTAAGCCACGCCTATTTTACATATGCCACGCCCCCTTAATGAGCTTAAAAAGGGTTAAGACATTTCCCTTTATTTTCTTAATGTGTAAAGATTTTAACTAGCCGACATGTACTAATGTGCGAATTTTGGCATATCTACTTTAAAGGAGCACTCCCACAAAAATGGTTATTCTCTGACCTGTTAGAGAGGTGCATAACGTAAACTGTAGTGAAGGTAATCTTCTTACCAGTAACTGTATTTGTGAGTTATAACCTCCCCTCTGATCCTCCGCTGTGTCATGTGACCAGCACTGTGACTTTCCGAATAACACAGCATCTTATGTGTGGACAGGAAGACAATCTCTTTGTGTATTCCTATGGGAGCCTCAATGTCCGTCTCATAGCAATGAATAGAGAAGGAACTGACTTCCTGTCCTGTGTTAGTAGGAGAGGCAGAGTGTTGGTCACATGACACAGCTGAGGATCAGAAGGGAGGTTATAACTCACAAATACAGTCACTGATAGGAAGATGACATCATGTACCTTTCTAACACATCAGAGAATATTTTTTATTTTGTGAGAGTGCTACTTTAATAAGTAACTCCACCCAAACAATAGGCACATTATGGTAAATCGGTACTGTAGCCCGGGTGGGTTAATAATCTTATTTTACATACAGAGATGCTAATATTTCACTACATTGTTAAGGTGGCCATATTAATGAATGTGACAACTGTTGGCAGCATCTTTCGCAGTCTGTCTCCCAGCAGTCGATGACAATCGGTCACTTTCTCCACGTGGTTACTGTTAATAACGTAGTGACTGAAGATACTGCAGAAGTGACAACTAATATAGCAGCAAATGCTGCAAAAAATGGGATCTGCAATAGAGTAAACAAATATATAAAGAAGCCAATCATAAAACTAAAACAGAATAGAGAGAAATGAAAAAAAAAAAAAAAACACACAGACATAAAAGTAATACTAATATTAAATTCTGGCTATGTCTCCCCAATACATACGAGTTTGGCTCAGAGGAACAGCAGAAGGCTTGTGTATTGCTGCATGAATACAGACACTAAAATTAGCTAATACTACAGCTATGTGGAAGCTGTAGGATGTCAGTAGGTAGACGCTGACCCCTATTCCGTCGTATATTCCTTTACAAATTCCCAGAGAATTCCTTTAAGACCGTCATAACAGATAATATGCCAAATAGGCCATCTTGCTAACCAAAGGGCGGTGACAGAGCTAGCTCGGAAAAATCATTAGTAATGGATTGCTCAGACAAGATTTTGGGTTTCCTGCCAAGGCACCACTGCTGTAACCAGTGCTCCGGACGAAAAGTCACATCACATTGCTGCCGAAACGCTGGTCCCAATTAGCGATGAGAAAATCCTTAAAAACTAGTCTCCATCGATCCCCCAAAATGCATATCACTCAGGTTCTCCGTAGAGTTGGAACCTGGAGAATCAGCTCAACCATCTCTAATCCCAATGGAGGAATTACTTTGATGTTCACATGTTGCCGTGGGGCATCCGGACCAAGTTAAAGGATTTATCCCATGAATGGTATTAATTACCTATTCACAGGGTAAGTGGTAAATGTATGACCACAGGGGGCGGCCGACCGCTGGGACTCTCAGCAATTTCAAACCATTCAAGGCCCAAGTCGCCCATTTTAATGAAGTGGTAGTTCACATCTCGGTCCCACATCTATGGGACGGACATAAATCTCCATCCATACAGCAGCCACCACCTCCTCTACGTGACTCTGACTAAGGCGCCGTACAGCCTCCTACACTGAGCTCTACAAAGTGCATGTGAGTAGTGGGCACAGAAATGCCTACACACAAGTGTACAGCTGAAGAACGCCGTGAGATGCCCTGAGCTACATAATGTAGCTTTTATATGAGTCTACTCACACACCTTTTGTTTTATCCCCATAGGAATCAATAGAGAAAAATTATGTTTTAATATATGCCAATGAACCTCTAGGAGCAACGGGGGCGTTACCGTTACACTTTAAGGCCCCTTTCACACGGGCGAGTTTTCCGTGCGGGTGCGATGCATGCGGTGAACGTATTGCACCTGCACTGAATCCTGACCCATTCATTTCTATGGGGCTGTGCACATGAGCGGTGATTTTCACGCATCACTTGTGCGTTGAGTGAAAATCGCAGCATGCTCTATATTGTCCGATTTTCACGCGACGCAGGCCCCATAGAAGTGAATTGGAAGCGTGAAAATCGCATAGCATCCGCAAGCAAGTACGGATGCGGTTTTCACGCATGGTTGCTAGGAGACGATCGGGATGGAGACCCGATCATTATTATTTTCCCTTATAACATGGTTATAAGGGAAAATAATAGCATTCTGAATACAGAATGCATAGAAAAAGAGCGCTAGAGTGGTTAAAATTTTTTTAAAAATAATTTAACTCGCCTTAGTCCACTTGATCGCGAAGCCGGCATCTCCTTGTGTCTCCTCTGCTGAACAGGACCTGGGGTGAGCTGCTGCATTAAATAGAGGTTAAGGACCTTTGATGACGTCACTCCGGTCATCATATGGTCTTTTACCATGGTGAATCACCATGGTAAAAGATCATGTGACATACCATGTGATGACCGGAGTGACGTCATCAAAGGTCCTTAACCTCTATTTAATGCAGCAGCTCACCCGAGGTCCTGTTCAGCAGAGGAGACACAAGGGAAAATAATACAATCTTCAGAACATCAATCCCAAGCCCGAACTTCTGTGAAGAAGTTCGGGTACCAAACATGCACGATTTTTCTCACGCGAGTGCAACGCATGACAATGTTTTGCACTCGCACGGAAAAATCGCGCATTTTCCCGCAACGCACCCGCCTCTTATCCGGGCAAAAAAACTGACCCCGTGTGAAAGAGGCCTAAAGGTTCTGCTCTCTCTGCAAATGCCGCACTTTCAATGACTTTAGGAGAAGTCAGGGCCAAGCGTGATCAGGTTTATGCTGTCTGGCCCTGTCAATAAAAGTGCAGAGGGAGCGACAGTTGCAGAAAGAGCTGAGCCTCTAGGTGTAACGGCAACGCCCCCATTACTCCTAGAAGCTCATTTGCATATAGTAAAACATCCTTTTTCTCAGCTATGCGGGCACATATGAACATGAGACCAACACAGATGCCTTCAGCTGCCAAGCGCACATGTAACAGGTCAGCCAGTGTCATAGGTACAAACCTGCTGACAGTTGCCCTTTAAAGAGGACCTCCGGGAAAAGGGATAAAAGAAGTACGGTAATACATGGAACTATATAAACCGTATTGTGCCACAATATTTATTTTCTACCGAATAATAAAGTGCTGGACTGTTTCATGAATTTTCAGGATTTTACTTATTATTTTAGAGGGGCTGAAAAGCAAAGGTTGACATACTTTTGACCCTCAGACAAACGCGATATTGACTCCTTTCTTTGATTGGGTTCTCCTTCTGTTTAAAATTTGGATCTACTTTTAGGATCCATGTGAAAATTTGATGTAGTTTTAGGTCAAATGTATTCAGAAATACAGAAAATTCAGAAGGGTTCCCGAATTTTCAATCCACTGTATGTTTGTAAGAACCTGCACACGATAGATTTTTAATAAACGCTCTTTAGAAAGTTGCATTTTTAATTTTAAATTCAACAGAATAATGAAAGAAAATTGGTTGTAACTAACCTGTGGAGGGAAGCTCTTTTACATGGGACTTATCCTCCCTCAATGCCGCCATCCCAGCTACACTCGCGCATGCTGGGGGCTCTTCCGTCCGGGTGTGGCGCCTCTATTTCTGTTCAACTGCACGGACTATAATGAAGCTGAACAGGAAAAGAAGCAGCCGCATCCAGGTGGGTGGAAGAACCCGCAGGATGTGCGAGTGCATTGGAGATGGTGGCATTGGGGGGGGGGGGGGGGTATTAGGTAAAAGAGATTAAAATGCACAGAGAAGCCCTTTGATTGCATAAAACCCTTACCTGGTCTGCCCCTAGAAATAAGCGTCCTCGAGAGCTTTCATTCTAGACGGTCGCAGTGCCTTCCACTCTGCTGGTTTGAGAAGCTTGTCAGTTTTTAATTGTCTTATCCCAATATACAGTATACCGTGGGGAATTTTCCCTGTAACACTGCCTTTAATTGTGTGATTTATAGAATAAAATCAATTAATTAATCTGGGCATATCCCAGCGCTTTCTTCTTCTGCGCTTTCTTCTGTCTTTGTTAGCAGAGCGAATTACATTAGGTATCTTAGGATTACAAATGACAGACTGAAATGACTGGCTAATGGGCAGCCGCAGCGAGAAAGATGAGAAAATCACAAGAGCGGAGCAGATCGGGGCCCAAATCTGTCCTCAATTCAGAGGGTAAGAAACAGCAGAGACTAAGGGCCATTCAAAGATGAAAGCCAGTGCGCGATTCTGGGAATTAACCGGAAGACTAGAAGATGTTGTGATGGTGTCACATATAACAAGCCGTGGTTTTTTGATGTTTCCCCGTGTGTAGGTGTGCTTGTCTTCTATGATTGCTAGGCTTGTCATCATGGGATATTTTCCTTTAATGAATCACAAGAAGAGAAGGGTGAATGGGCGCGAAAGGCGGTGCTTGCTTTTAGTTAGATATGTAGAGATAGACAGAAGCTGGGGAAGATCTACAATACGTGTAAAATTCAAAGGCAATATATAGCATTGGGATTCCCGTATCGAGGTGGGGGTGGGGGTTTATATAGTGAAACGGGTTGTCCTGGATTAGAAGAACATGACTGCTTTCTTCCAGAAACGGTGCCACACCTGTCCACAGGTTGTATCTGGTATTGCAGCTCAGCTCCCTTGAATCAGGCTAAGTTTTAATGGGCATCTGTCAGCAGTTTTGTACCTATGACACTGGCTGACCTGTTACATGTGCACTTGGCAGCTGAAGGCATCTGTGTTGGTCCCATGTTCATATGTGACCACATTGCTGAGAAAAACTATGTTGTATTATATGCAAATGAGCCTCTAGGAGCAACGGGGGCGTTGCCATTACACCTAGAGGCTCAGCTCTCTCTGGAACTGCCGTGTCCTCTCCACTTTGATGGACGGGGCTCCTAAACGGTGGGGGTGCAGAGTGTTGGATAGATTATCTGCATCTATAACTTGAAAACCATGAGATTGTCCCGCCTAAGACATTGGTGGCATATAGATAGTATTCAGATCAGTAGTCAGATAGGTTGGGGGATCCCAGAGGTCTCTAGAATGGACCTCCCAAAGTGCATGCAGCGGCCACTCTCCATTCGAGGGAGCACTGGCTCGGCTATTTTTTGAAGTTCCATAGAGTTGAATGGAGGAAGGCCGCAATTTCGAGTACTCTGTTCTAGAGATAGGTGCGGGTCCCACCTCTGGGGGTCCCACCTATCTGACATGGGCGGCATATCCTAGCAATATGCCACCAATATCTCAGGTGAGGTGGACTCTTCTTCAACACTTTAGCACCACCTTGCTACTTTCTGTATTATGTGGCGCCCGTCACAAATTCGCTCCCTATGATCAAAGCTATACCATCTACAGACAACGTGGTCACCCATACAGAAGGTCACCAACAGCGGGAGAGAAGAGGACATCAGAACATGTAGAAAGGGGGGACCTGACAGATAAATGCACAGAAGGGGGTGATGAGGTATTCTGAAATGTGATTGGGCGAGAGATGTTAATCTTTATGGACGCCAAGCATTGCGTAAACTTGTCCAAGCGAGCAGATACACGCAAGATCCCACCACCTCTGGTGCTGCTGCTACTCATACTGCATTTGTACTTAGGTGACCCCCATCGCCCTGCTGGGAATGGTCGCAATCAGTCTAACCCAGCTGTTCACTCCACGCTTCCCAAGTGATAAAATAAACAATAAGGTGTTAAATCGGGGAGCACTTTCATGTTTCGGCTGCCACCTGTTAATGAGTCATCCTTCCCCAGGCCCTGATAAAAGAGAAGCAGAGAAGTAATCTGCCTTTGAACTTGCGAGGAAGGTAGGGCGAGCAGGGAGTGCAGCGCGTGTACTCTGCGTGTGATAGGAGACGTTAGCGAGATGTCAGCCACCAATCACAGGCACATCTGGAAGTCCCTTCATCTCTCCCAGAGCCGGCCTGTCTGTAATTAATACATCAAACCCTTAATTACAGACAGTACTTTTATGAGTGCTCAGGGAATATGGATGCAGAATGGTGTCACTGTCAAGATGACAAAGACAAATAGAAGACAAAATGACAGCTTAATGTGGCACCGAGTCTTGCTATGCGCTGCTGGTGTGTGGCAGAGCGATATTCATACATGTCAATTCTTCCAGAAAAGTAGAGAAACCAGCCATCAATCATTGAGGTGCTATGAGGGAGAGCTTGCATGCACTTCTTGAAATGGATACGCCAAAATGCAGATGAAATTTAGGAGTTTGTTAAAAAATTGCATTTATTTTTCATACAGTTTGGCCACTAGATGTCACTGTTTAATTTACAAGTTTCTTGTTTTTATTTATTTATTTAGCCTGGCCCCTTCCACATTGCTATGCATTAAAGTAAGGCTACTTTCACATTAGCGTTTTTTGCGGATCCATCATGGATCTGCAAAAAAACGCTTCCGTTACCATAATACAACCGCATGCATCCGTCATAAACGGATCCGGTTGTATTATGTCTTCTATAGCCATGACGTCATGAACACCATTGTGTCAGAGGAAACGGATCCGTCCCCTTTAACTTACATCGTGTGCCAGGACTGAACCGTTTGGCTCCGCATCACGTGGCGGACAGAAAAAAGCTGCAGGCAGTGTCTTGATGTCCGCCTCCAGAGCGGAATGGTGACTGAACGGAGGCAAACTGATGCATTCTGAGCGGATCCTTTTCCATTCAAAATGCATTAAGGCAAAACTGATCTGTTTTGGACCGCTTTTGAAAGCCCATGACTGATCTCAGAAACGGACAGCAAAAACGCTAAAGTGAAAGTTGTGTAACCAAACTTTTAAGGCCGGCTGCCAGCGTTACGGAATGTGCGCGCTCCCCCTCCCCCCCCCCCCCACGATTAAAACCACAGCGTATTACAGCATCAGCTAAGTGTATAATAGATAACACAAATCTCATCTACACGCAGAATTTTTATTTTTTATTTTGCGCAGAAATCGACCTGCATTACGGATTTCAAAATCTGCAGCATGGCAATTGTTGCGGTTTTAGCTGCGGATTTTACACTTTTCAAATCCACAACAACAAAAAAAACGGCGTTCGAAATTGCATATATGCTGCAGAAACGCACATAAATCAGCACAGAAATTGTGCCGATCTTATGTGCGTTGATCCGCACTCGTGTGCAGGTGGCCTAAAAGGTTTTTACTGGGACTGCAATACGGATGATCTATCCTCAGGACAGGTCATCAATATCTCATCCGTAGGGTTCCAACACCCAGCACCTTCATTGTAAGAGGCCTCAGAGCTCGGGTGAGCACTGCGGTTTTTTCCCAGGTGAATGCCTTCACGGCCATCGGTCACATGGCCTGGAATGCAATACCAACCACAGCCACTATCCAATGATGGCGCTGTGCTTGGTATGATGCAAGGAAATGGTAGCATTCACCAGAGCACCACAGCCTCTTCAAACAGCTGATCGGTTGTGGTATCAGGTGTCAGAACCCCACTGATCAGATAGTGATGACCTATCGATATATATATATATATCTCAATACCTGATCAGTAGGGCTCTGACACCCCGCACCTCTGCCGATCAGCCTTTGGGTAGACAGCTCCACAAACTACATGATGGACAGAGCTGCGCAGTTCTGCGCCAAAGCTACTCATGTACAGCTGATCATCAGGGGTGTCAGACCCCCATTGATCAGATATACCAATTCTGAAATCCCCCTTTAACCTTTTGGCAAGTTGCTGACGCTTACAGAAGAATACGAGTAGGCCTCATTCATACGTCAGTATTTAATCATTATTGATTAATATGATTTTGAATTTTTTTTTTTAAGCTGAAACGGGGAGTGGATGCAAAACGCACATGATTTAGGGTACTTTCACATTAGCGTTTTTCTTTTCCGCCACTGAGTTCGGTCAAAAGGGCTCAATGCCAGAAAAGAACTGATCAGGCATATCCCCATGCATTCTGAACGCAGAGAAATCCGGATGCATCAGGATGTCTTCTTTTTAACTGATCAGGCAAAAGATAAAACTGCAGCATGCTGCGGTTTTATCTCTGGTGAAAAAAAACTGAAGACTTGCCTCAATGCCATTTTTTCCATAGGAATGTATTAGTGCCGGATCCAGCATTCAAAAAAAAAAAAATTGTTTTGCCGAATGACACCGGAAAGACGGATCCGGCACTTCAATGCATTTTTCAGACTGATCAGGCATTTTTAAGACTGATCAGGATCCTGATCCAGTTGGCATACGTTTCTGGCGACTGAACTGCTTGCCGGATCACTGTGCCGCAAGTGTGAAAGTAGCCTTACACTTCTCTTTTTTGATTCTTGGTTTAAAATGAATAGATGAAAAATAGCAAATACTGGAGTGTGAATGGCTAAGGCTCCTTTCACACTAGCGTTCGCTGGTCCGCTCGTGAGCTCCGTTTGAAGGAGCTCACGAGCGGACCCGAACGCCTCCGTCCAGCCCTGATGCAGTCTGAATGGAGCGGATCCGCTCAGACTGCATCAGTCTGGCGGCGTTCAGCCTCCGCTCCGCTCGCCTCCGCACGGACAGGCGGACAGCTGAACGCTGCTTGCAGCGTTCGGGTGTCCGCCTGGCCGTGCGGAGGCGAGCGGATCCGTTCAGACTTACAATGTAAGTCAATGGGAACGGATCCGCTTGAAGATGTCACCCTGTGGCTCAATCTTCAAGCGGATCCGTCCCCCATTGACTTTACATTGAAAGTCTGAACGGATCCGCTCAGGCTACTTTCACACTTAGATTTTTTTCTAAGTTATTAATGCAGACGGATCCGTACTGAACGGAGCCTCCGTCTGCATTAATATGATCGGATCCGTTCAGAACGGATCCGATCGAACGCTAGTGTGAAAGTAGCCTAAGGAGGTAGCTTCACGGTGAACAAGTCCTCTACTAGCCTTCTTGCATAACTAGCTGAGCTAAACCTTTGGGAATGTGGCGCACCACTTTATTTTTTCTGGTCCTACACTACCCTACGAAATGCATCTATTTTAAAGTTGTATTCATTTATTTATTAAGAATAAGAGGACTTTTTTGGTTACACGACCCCCAAGTGCTGCTTCATGCCGGGGTGTTCCCGATACTGCCATGTCACAAACTGTTAGTATGTGACAATGTCCTAGTGGGGATGCTGGACACACATTGTGGCTACCAACCAGACAAGGTACAGAGGGTTAAGGTATATTTATAGTGCAATTCACGCACAACTCTCTCCTGATACATGACCGACTCATCTGTTCTCAAGGAAGATAAGCCGACGGTGACTGGCACCAGCTTACTCTTAGGCCCCTTTCACACGGGCGAGTATTCCGCGCGGGTGTGATGCGCGAGTTGAACGCATTGCACCTGCACTGAATCCGGACCCATTCATTTCTATGGGGCTGTTCACATGAGCGGTGATTTTCACGCATCACTTATACGTTGCGTGAAAATCGCAGCATGTTCTATATTCAGCGTTTTTCACGTAATGCAGGCCTCATAGAAATGAATGGGGTTGCAAGTGCGGATGCGGTGCGATTTTCACGCATGGTTGCTAGGTGACAGTCTATTCACTGTATTATTTTCCCTTATAACATGGTTATAAGGGAAAATAATAGCATTCTGAATACAGAATGCATAGTATAATAGGGCTGGAGGGGTTAAAAATAAATAAAAAAGTTAACTCACCTTCTCCTCTTGATCGCGTAGTTCCCGGTCTCTTTACTTCTTGAATGATGAGCTGTGGGCTAAAGGACCTGTGGTGACGTCAGATCACATGCTCCATCACCACGGTGATGGACCATGTGATTGGAGCATGTGATCTGATGTCACCACAGGTCCTTTAGCCCACAGCTCATCATTCAGGGGATGGTGAGTTAACTTTTTTATTTTTTTTAACCCCTCCAGCACTATGGTACTATACATTCTGTATTCAGAATGCTATTATTTTCCCTTATAACCATGTTATAAAGGAAAATAATACAATCTTCAGAACATCAATCCCAAGCCCGAACTTCTGTGAAGAAGTTCAGGTTTGGGTACCAAACATGCACGATTTTTCTCACGCGAGTGCAAAACGCATTACAATGTTTTTCACTCGCACGGAAAAATCGCGCATTTTCCCGCAACGCACCCGCCTCTTATCCGGGCCAAAAATATGACGCCCGTGTGAAAGAGGCCTTACTCTTCCAATTGAGAACACATGCCCATTCGGCTTAAAGGGTTTTTTTGAGACTTTTTTACTTATTACGTATCCTCTGCATAAGGGCATCAGTATCTGATCGATGGAGGTCCGACACCTGGGACCACCACGATCAGCTTTTTGTATAGCGGCTATGCTTGATATCGCAGGTCAGCCCCACTCACTTCAATGGTGCTTTACTGTGCCCAGGCCAAGTGACAGATGAGCATGATGACACGTGGCCTAGGCAAAGCTGCGAGAAGGCCGAAGTGCCTACTGCAACCGCTGGTACCTTCTCAAAAAGCTGACTGGTGGGAGTTTTGGGTGTCGGACCCCCCACCCATCAGATACTGATGACCTATCAAGAGGATACTGTAAGTCATCAGTAAAAAAAATTAAATCTTTTTGTTACTGTGCTTTGAAAAAACGTTCATAGCGACATATCAAAGGTTTTGATCGTGGGGGTCTGAATGCTGAGATCCCCACCGATCAGTAAAACAAGGAGAGAGACTGGATCACATAGAAGGAGACAGGCTCAATAGAAAGTCCAAGGCCTCTTTCACACGAGCGTGACGGATTAGGTCCGGATGCGTTCAGGAACAAACGCTCATGTACACAGACCCACTGAAATGAATGGGTCAGGATTTAGTGGGGGTGAAATGCATTCACGTCACACATTGCAACCGCGCTGAAAACTCGCTCGTGTGAAAGGGGCCTAAGAGTCCATCTGGAGTCTCTCCTGCAGCAAGATGAAACCCCGCTAGGTCAGCTCTTCTTTCTCCTCCTTCTAGCGATCAGTGGCGGTCTCAGCACTCGGACCCCACCGATCAAAACCATTGATGTGTCGCGATGACCCATCAAAAGTTTTTTTTTTTAAGTGCAGGGACAGATTAAGGCCCCATGCACATGACCAAAACTTTTCTTCAGTGTGCCGTTTTTAAAACTAATAGCCCACACAAGCCATTGGGCCCATGCACATAGAAGTCAATGGGGCCATGCACACACTTTGAGGCCTAAAAGTGGTTGGCGCTCCAGGTGACCAGCCGTCACTCAGAATTGCCAAACACAGGGGTTGGAAATGGAAGAAGTGAGGTTTACCCACATGGAATAATCTGAAACTAGAACAGTTTACCTACTTGACAGACGATGACGACTAAGAATTTGATTTACTGGTGATTTTTTTAAATATATTTTTTGCATTACACTTATTTTAGGGATTCTCTAAACATGACTATTTTCGGTCTTCAGTTTTTATATGCCTATTTCTTGCCAAACACTTAAGCAGATACAACTGCAGGATAGAGAAAGGTTTCCAATTATCCCGAATGGGATGCATTCCTTTATTTTGGTACAAAATACGCAGATGAAACACAGAAGAAAAGTACAGCTGTGTGAATGCAAGACGAAATGCAAAAATTTAAATGATAAAGCTACAGGGATTGCTGTAGCATATAGAGAAAAGGGGGCGTCACAAGAAAACTAGTGCAGACAATAACTGGGGTTGTAGTCCACAGCTACCATTCACACGTGAGCTTTTTCTAGCTTGATGAAGCATGAGCAAAGTGATATCCCTGATTACATGGACAACAGCTCCATTTATTCTACTCTAGCCTTCATAGAGACTGATGCCATCAGTAGAAGTAGGGCACACACTACTTTACTGTGACTTGATGACTTACCATACACATAGAGCGTGTATTCGGCTGATGAGCTGCCCACGCTGTTGGAGGCCTCGCACCTGTACGTGCCATTATCTGTCTTGTTTAGGCTGCTGATGTAGAGCTTTTCATCCTCGATGGTGACATGCTGGGGAAGTTCATCATCTACTCTCACCCACGTGACTTTCTCTGGTCTGCAAAGACAAAACAACAATGTGAGATTTCTCCTCGAAAAATTAGTTTAGCAATAAACGACGTGCCGTACGACGACCATCTACAGAGTGGATAATCAGTATCTGTATGTAATATGTGAGAAAACCGTTTCCACGGGTAGCTGCCATTTAGGTTATTTCTATACCGTTGTTCGGTGGAACTACACTTGATTTATTGAGTTTCCAATTTAGCTAGACCTTAAAACATTTATTAAAGGGTTATCCCATGAGCAATGTAAATTTTTTTTATCAGACATCATATATTCCATTACAATACCTTTCTAACAAAGCTAGAACCAGCCCTGTACCTCACATGGATTCAGAGCTCTCCCCATTCATTGCTCTGCTAGATTATCTTCAGCCTGGCAGCTCATGGAGCATGTCCTTCCTGCTGTAGCTCTCTCCCTGTAACTACCACAGCTTCTAACAAAACATATGGGAGGTAGTAGTTGATGATTTAAACTGAGCACGTTCGATCAGCTCGAGACGGACAAAAAAAAAAAACTAAACTAAGGACAAAAACAAGCAGCAGGTGGCGCCGATACAGACACATTTTATTGAAATGCTCACTGGCTATGCTAAATTTTTAATTACATAACAAAAAAAAAAAAAAAAAAGAGGCTGTCCAGTTAAGAGTTAAGAAAACCCATTTTCCTATAGCCTATCAGGAAAAGTAAATAAAGGGGGTTCCATGTTGTTTCAAAACATGAATTCAAAAGATTTGAGAATGAGTAAGCTTATGCAGGCTAAGTGAATAAATATAATTTACTAAGTGTGATTAAATACAAGATAACAGAGACAAATCACAATGAATAATAAAAAGTAAATACATCACTAGCCTCAATATGCAATAGTATGGCGTGAGACTCCGTCAATCATGCTATAACACATGGTCTACCACGTTATAACTTATGACCAACACCCCAGGGTATACAAGAGATAGGTCAAATCAATACTTTCATCCTACCTAGGCTGAAGTTCAAGGAGGAACCCCCCCCCCCCCCACCAAATGTATGTGTGTCACAGTTTAAACCTTTTTCCCCTCCCCCAGTGTGCAGTAGTCATGTCTCCGAGATCTCTCAGGAATGCGGTCATATCAGCACAATGGGGGATGGGTATTAGATTACAAGGCACATCTTTACACAGAATGGCAATAATAAAAGGGAACAGAATTTAAAAGACAGAATCTTACAATACACATGTTCAGGATGATCATCCCTTACTTAACCTTCCTACTCTAGAGGACTTGCTCTCCATTACAAACATAGGCCACTTATTTCTCATTTGCTGCAGCCAATGATGAGCCTCAGCGGTGACATTTCCCCAATCAGCATGTCACTGCTGGGGTCACATGGCGCTTGGAGACACGTCACCGCTGAGGTCAAGGATTGGTTGTACTGGCACATGTCACACCATCTATATCCTGGCTGGAAGTAAACAACCAAAAAATCATCGAACAGAGCCATGAGAGCAGTGGGGAGCAGGTGAGTAAGAGTCTTTCCTTAGGTTGAACACTCTAGGGAGCTTACTTTAAAGAGGACACAATCCTAAAAAAGAAAAAACCTTTAGGTCCAGGATCAGAGAAACCTCTGATCCCAAGCTTTTTAACCACTTAGTTGCTGTGCTCAATACAACATCTAGGCAGTTACAGAAGGAAGGAGCTCTCAGTCATCCAAGTGGTGCCCCGTGATGCCAGAGTTTTAATGAATGGTGAAAAGCTAGTTATGCCATATGGGGAATGACCAATTTAAAATGCAGCATTGCTGATTATTATTTCTATATAAAGTTATATGAACCCCAAAACGGTGAGCTTATCCGCGTGCCCAGTTTTTCTCTACACGCCATGATCCATCCATTGGCTCACGTGTCTATAGATCACATTTTTACCATCATTAGGATTCAAGCAGCGTGTCCTTCATCCGTCATTACTGTAATGGACAGATTACGACACTCGTAAACGACACAATCCTCCAGCAAATGAACAAAACACAATTTTGGAAAAAAAATAAAAAAGGAAGCGAACATTAATTGAATTACGCTCCATTTAGGCATGTCAGACAGCTCCGTTAATTAAAACAAAGTAGTTGTCAAGTCTTTCCATTCCATCTGTATGCATCTACATTAATACAGGGAAAAAGAAAACCTACAGCTACATGCCAGTGCCACATAAACGTCATTGTCACACCTCGCTCAATGTCACTCACATCAGAGCAGGGTCATAACCGTGGGGCCCAATCAGTGACATCATCCCATGAATGCCAAATGCCGATACTTAGTGCAGGCCACTTAACGTCTAGCGATGGCAGCAATTTTATAATCCGCTCTGAGGCATTTTATTGTGCGGTTATATGGGGCTTTAAATGTCATGCATTATGTATGAGCAACTCTAAAACCTTATTCCAAACACACACTTAAAGGGAGCCTGTCCCACTGAACACCCTGGTCTGCCGCCATCATGCCATAGAGCAGGAGAAGCTGACCAGATTACTATAGCGTTTTATGGGAAAAGATTCAGTTATTCATTCAGATCTCTGCTCTTTCTGTCCTTAGGAGTCCAGAGGGAACAGTGCTATTCACCGATTCTCAATCACTTAAGTGTCAAAGACCGCCCTCTGGACTCCTAAGGACAGAAAGAACAGGGATATGAATGACTACAGTACAAGTTATGCTGAAAGCTTAGCTCCAAAACTTAATATCAATCTTTCCAGATTTTCCTGCACCGGTAGATTGGACGGCGTTTTTATGGTGACCGCTTCCCCTTAAAACGTACTTTCATAGCCCCACCATGCTGAGCACAATTCTGCATGCATATGTATGCTGAATATATACATAGAAGCATTACAACCAATCAATATGGTTAAATTCCCTTAAAGGGATACTACCATCAGGTAATTTTTTTAATCAAATATTCAAAGTTTATACGTGAATATTCTATGCAATATTTTTTCTTAAAAAAATAAATAAAATGGGTGGATGGGTAATATTTTGCAGTCCCTCTATGTATTCTACTTTCTGCCCTGGCTCTTTAATTTCGTCCTTTACGTGGAGTTGACCATTCACTGTGACCAGAGAGGGGCCAGAGTGACTCAATCAGAACATCACACATTACACCGATAATTACAATGTTCTTCTATGGACATCTATATCTAGGCCTATCAAGTGACCTAAATCTACACCTACTATTATACTAACAGATAACATCTTTTACTCACAGCAGCAGTAAACTGACAATGTTTTTCTTATCTATCTAGAAGTTGTCTCTCTCTGTGCCGACTTCCACAAAAGGATAACATTTTGTATTTCAATTTCAATGGTATAGTACCTCCAAAATGAAAAAGAAAACAAAGATTTAAAAAAATAAATATATATATATATATATATATATATATATAGACAGCAATTCAACCTGAATACTATAGTCCAATCTGGTATATCTTCCATGTACTTTATCACGTAGCTATGATAGCCTGCCGACATTCTATGTGCTGCCTCTGGCATTCATAGTGTGCCCTGCACTGATAAATAAAAGGAAAAGTCTAAGGCAGATTGGTACACCATAGACCAGGGGTAGGCAACCTCTGGCATTCCCAGCATGCATACTTCTTCTGCTCTTCTAAGAACTCTCATAGATATGAATGGAGCATGCTGGCAATTGTAGTTTCACAACAGCTGGAGTGCCGAAGGTTGCCGATTCCTGCCATAGACTTTTTCCAGGGTGCGGGTGCCCACAGAGAGGGCTCCGAGTGCCACCTCTGGCACCTTTGCAATAGGTTTGCCACCACTGGTCTATGGAGAACATTAAGTCAATGTTGCTATACATGTCTATGGAGAACATTTACGACTCAACGGGGCACATTTATTAAGATGCCGGTCCTCATAAGCCCCTGTGCTGGATCTGCTGGAGTTATGTAGAAGGCGCATCTACTGCCGATTCTAAATGCAAAACCGCTTCCTTGCCGTGTCACATTTATCCCATTTTCTACGCCTAAACCAAGGGTATAAAATGATGAATGAGACGGGCCTGCCGACCCGTCCTCTTCCACTCCCCGTTTTTTTTAGACCTGGTGTGAGCAAGGAAGAAGTCGTAGATTCTGCCGCAACATGATGTGCGACAGAATCAGTGCCAGATGTTCGCCACAAAAGTGGCATATACGGTATCTGTTCGTACATGACCCCCAATGTTGCTAGATATGTTTATGGAGAACATCAACAAATCTATTAGGAACATTAATGAGTTGATGTTGCTATATGTGTCTTAGGGAAAACATCAGCAAGTCAATGTTGCTATATGCGTCTACAGCAGAAATCAGCAAACTCCGGCACACCAGCTGTTTTAAAACTACAACTCCCAGCGTGCGCACTTACTTGGCTGTTCCTATAACTTCCACTGAAGTGAAAGGAGGATTGTGGGAGTTGTAGTTTCAGAACAGCTGGAGTGCCGGAGGTTGCTGATCCCTGATCTACAGAGAACTTCTACGAGTCACTGTTGCTAAACAGGTCTATGGACAGCATCAAGAAGTCAGTGCTTCTACTGTGTATACTGTATGTCTTTGGAGAACATCAACAAGTCACTACTCTATTACATGTCTACGGAGAACATCAGCAATGTGGCTATACATGTGCATGCTACCCACAAGTTATATTTTTTTTTACACAAATGAAAAAAAGAATATGCAGGAAAAGCTTCTTCTGGACGTCCATCTTTAGATGGTCTGTCCTTACAGTAGAGACACGCGTTTCTCGGCAGTTCTGTAGAAGATAGTCTAATGATTTGCCATTCCTGTCCTATAATTTCTTTGATCCTTTGCTTCTCTGTAGAAGACAAAATGACATCCACAGAACACAGCTCAACTCATTTATTTGTCAGATCCGCACACTTTAACTAGCCGGCTATCTATAATTACTATCTTATCTGGAGATCACCGGAAGAGCACAGGATTTCAATGAGAGCGGACAGATGCTTGTCTCTGTCAACCAATCATGAAAAGATATTGGTTTAAGGGCCCGAGTCCAGATAGGTTTACACTTTATTCCTCAAATTTTCAAGCCCCCAAAAAATATAAAAAATTAGGATAACAGACATCAGATCTAAGCCGAAGCTAGTGCTCATGGGAATACTCATCAACAACGGGCATTATCTGGCACACCCAACCATATTATATGAGCCGGCACAGTATGGGGCCTGCTAATAAATGCATGACCTGTCACTCTAGGTTTAAACCATCAGTTCACAAAAGGTAAAAAACAGATAAAAATCCACTGCATATTCCACAGCAGAAACCACCACCGTTTCAGCCACGTTTTTTTTTTCAATCTCAATGCCATGGATCTGCTCGCAGTTTAACCCCACCAAATAGAGCTAAACAGTTTAAAGGACACCCACCACCATTTTTACTGCAAAAAAAAAACAAAAAACTGTAAACCCACCCTAAAGGCTTAAATCACACACGCTGTTTTTGTTGCAGTCTGAGGAACAATTTTCCAAGCCAAAGGCAGAAGTGGATCTAGTAGGAGTCTAGGTCCTTACTTTATGTTTCCCATTCAATTTTAATCCACTCCTGGCTTTGGCTTAAATGCATTGAAAACACGTATCTACCCAAAAAAAAATAACTGCATGTGTGATTCCAGTCTCAGGTTATGTTCAGATTATGTATTTATTTTTATTTATATTTTACAATCCTAATGAAGGATTTTTCTGACACTGATGGATTTCTGCTGTGGATTTACAGTTCGATATGCCACAGATCCGCATGTTACGAATTTGCGTTTCAATATGGCACGGATCTGCATTAGCCCCAATCCATGAGGTTAATCCATTAGTGGTACCCCACTGTAGGGTCCATGCGGAATCCACTTCAATACCTGATCTGTCACTTATTGATGTGGATTTCTCATCTGTGTAGAAGTATAGACTACAGTACAAATTCCCTTAGAAATTAAATGGGAGGAGGATTTCACGTGGATTTCACTGCGGCATATGAGCAAGAATCAGATGGAAAAATAGCATTAGGCTGGTTTTAGACAAGTGTTATATGGCCACCCATGAATCCTGGTCTGAACGAAGGTCTAATCATAGTTGCTATGATGCTGTTATTTCATATCATTAGACCCACTGCCTGCACAGGACTGCGGTCATATTGCACATTTATTGTCTGAAATTGGCCTTAAAAAAAACATGGATGAATCCAAACTTAAATAGATGTGTCTCATGACTGTGAACGGTGTGTAATGTTCATGACCCACTGGTGTCCTCATGTAGATATTTCCGTAACGCCTATTGATATCGATGGAGATGAACAGCACATGACACGGTGAAAGTTGGTACCGAATGGCCACCAAGTGATTTCTCAAGGCTGATGATGGTCCTGCTGACACCAAGAGCTTTCTCAAGACTGATTATGGTCCTGCTGACACCAAGAGCTTTCTTAAGACTGACGATGGTCCTGCTGACACCAAGAGCTTCCTCAAGACTGACGATGGTCCTGCTGACACTTATGTCTGGTAGTAATATACATTTCTAGTGAAACCCCTCGGATCTTTTAGAAATTAGTTTACGTGGTTGTTTATAATGGCAGCTCACAACCTCCACATTACCTGGGTTTACCAACTGCTCTGCAGGATAGCTCAAGAGGTTCCCCTTCCCTGGTAAGACCCTGAGGATAAACCAACGACACCATCACCACAGGTTTATCTGTAAAACATAAAACAATTAAATAATTAATAACAGCGTGTCACTGTACAAAAATACTTTGTCTGGGATATTGAATTTTTAATTTTTACAACTGTTGGGGGCATTCTCCTCAACAACTGGGGGGAAAAGGTAATTACGCATTTCAAACCTAATTGGTTCTTTTTCAAAGTAAGTTCTCATCCCGCCTTATTGGCAGTGGACTCAGGCTGGTAGTAGGGTGACTTTCCAAAAACTGCATGTTTCTAAGGAAAATTGTGATGTGGTGTAACATCTGCCACCTGAACTATGGGTTAGGCACACTGAAATTTACAAAAAGGAACCTCTGGATGTTTCAGTGAATTACAACAGCAGCCAAAATCTAACCTTACACTTTAGTGCTTTACTTTTACCTATAGTATTGGGAACTGCTTATCCTTTTTAACCACTGACTAATGTTTTATCCAATCTGGCAGATTTCCTTCCCTGCCTTGACAGATTTAACATGCTGGCTTGGTCAAGCCGAACATACATGCTAATGGGAGAATCAGCCATCTCTGCTGATTGAAAGATCTTTCAGTCAAAAGTTTCAGAATGCCTTAGGCCATATTAACCATTTGTTGAGGCTAATAGCTCATAAATTAACAATTATGGAGCCTAACTATGCAATACTAACTATGCAATACTACACATTATGGTATACCTGTCCAGCAGAAGGCGTAATTAACCGGGACTACCGATCAGACATAACATTAAAGGGGTTATCTGTGATTTTCATACTGATGGCCTACCCTCAGGTCCAATTCTTGGTACCTGCCGATCTGCTGTTTGAGGAAGCTGCGGCACTCACCGAAACTCTGCTGAATGTCGTGGCCTCCTTGCAGCTTACTAAGCACAGTGCCGTCCACTGGAGAACAGCTTGGCATTGTAGCTCAGCCCCATTCATTTGAATGGGACTGAAGTGTGTTTAGCACATGTGAACAATGAACATGACGTCATTGGCCTAGGAAGCGGCCTAAGAGCTTACGGAGCATCGCAGTCTAGTCATACAGCTGATCAGCAGGGGTGCTGGGAGTTGGACCCCCATCAATCTGATATTGATGACCTATCCTGAGGATAGGCCATCAGCATCAAAATCCTGGAAACCCCCTTTAACACCACATACCTATTATGTACTATGAGACTAAACAGCCCCATACACAGCAAGTTTCAATGTACATACACCTTTTTGCTAAAAGCAGCTATAACCTTTTCAGGAATTTGAACTACAGTAGCTCTTCTGTGGAATTTGATCAGAAGGATTACCCTTCACTGTCCATGCCCATCAATAAGCCTTGAGAACCCATTACCCTGTCTGTCTCTCCTTGAACCACTTTTGGCAGGTACTTACCACTGCATATTGGGAAAAACCCACAAAACTGTCAATTTTGGAGATGTTCTGACCCAATCATCTGGCCAAGTCAATTTGTCCCCTGTCAAAGTCGCTCAACACAGACTGTTCGCTGTCTGACTAATATATCACATCCCTCGAGAGGTGCTACTGTTAAGACATAGTAGTTTTAATGCTAGGGCTGTTCAAAACAACCAAACGATTCCTAGGAAGCTCAAGCCAGTTGGTGTCCCGGGGAGCGTTCAAGCATCTTAGAAGGCTGTAGGACGAGGAGGACACGGAGCAGCAGCAGGCGAAGAAAATGACTGGGGTATGATAGATGAATTTAATAAAGTGGTGCAAGTAAGTAGAAGAAAGGAAGAAGAACGAGCAGAAGAATGCGAACAAGAAAAGGAAGAACTTTCTAAAAAGGAGAGTGGAAAATCAATGGGAAGTCAAGAGACAGAAGGCAGAGAGTCTGGAAGAAAGAGAGGAGTCAGAGAAAGGGCACCTACAAGGTCAGCCTACCTACTCATCATAACCATTACATATGGTAGATCCAGAGACCACTGGGGGTCTAGAGCGGAGATGCTTATATGTGCTAAGCTATTTGACATGAGGGTCCCGGCATGTGATGCAATGTGAAGAGAGCAGGCTGAGAGGAAATAAAAGCCGGTCGGATTTATATCACAGTAACATGAAATCTATTTCTGCAGACCAAGCTTCACACTTGAAGCAGCTCAGGCTGAAGGAAACTCATTTGCCTTCATGCTGAGGTGAAGCTACAGATCTATGCCATGTTCCACACTGATACATCCGTCCGAGTGTCATATATAACGGAGAGACACAGTGTGTGCGCCAGGCCAGTAATGGGCTGCTCTCAGCTTGGGTGCACAATGCAGTTCTGAGCAGTACACGAGGGAGGGGACGACACATAAGCGGAGGAGAGGAGCAGAGCAGAGATGCTTCATACACACAAGGCCTCTATAGGGATGGATTAGTGTTTTAAGACCCATAACTGTCCCTATTTGACCTTGAACAACAGAGGCAAAGACAAAGAGCAAGAAGGGACGATGCACGTAGGGAGGTGAGGCCATACCAACGCTGATGGAGAGCTGCATACAATAGAACATTATAGGGACATGTAGAAAAAAAACTAAATGCAGTACTGTACATAGCAAAAAAACAAAACAACTAAATAAAGACAAACTAAGAGGATACAACATGTATACCGTTCCTTATATATAGTCGAGACAAGGAAGGACTTAATGAAGTTTGAGGTCTTCTACCCTGTTATTAAAAGGAGTGCATCCCCTATAATATTTTTTTTTACAATTAAAATCAGATACTACCGGTAATTATTCATGTTTCATCATATTTTGGTTTTCCAACTGTAGATTTTCCTTATTTTCTGTACATGATTATGGGAGCAGCCCTGTTGCTTGAACAACTTTCAGCATCCACATGGACCACAGGAACCTATTGTCTGGAGATATCTATTGGCTTCTATAGGAGAGTGTTGTGGGCATGCTCTGTGACCTGTGCAGGGAGGAGGGCAAGAGGTCATCTGCATCCATCACCTTTTGTGATGGGTGGATTTAGCATTATCTAGATATAGGTGTTACTGGTCCTTGTCATCCTGTCCGTGACGATAATGAGATAACTGCTAAAATGTGAAAGAACAGGAAGTATCAGTCTATTCTGAAGATCAGTGGCCAGATAGGTTTTTCTGGATTTTCTCAGGATAGGACATCAAAATCTGATTGGTGCAAACTTGACTCCAGGCAATCCTGCCGATCCTGGGCCTATGACATCACATCCATCAGTCACATGACCTTTGTGCAGCTCAGTCCCATTCAAAATGAATGGAATGGAGCTACAATTCCAAGCACAGCAGCTATAGAATGGACTGCAATCCTCTTCAAACAGCTGCATGGCATAATTGCCAGGATTCAGACCTTCCCAGACTAGAAATCCTGCTGATGGGTCATCAATATTTAGATCCCAGAAAACCCTTAAAAAATATAAAATGTTCTTAAAAACTTGACCTAAAACAGTAGGTTCAATTACATTTTTTATTTGTAATCATCTGACCAGCAAATTAGCATTAAACCTCTGGTTAGCCAGACAATAGACCTTGCTTTGGGTCAGGAACTCCACTTGGGTTGCATGCACTCTTAGTGGAAATGGGGGAGCAGATACCAGGCAGATTATCTTGCCCCCAAAAAAAACTAAAAAATCTGCCTGTTACGTCAATACATAAAAGGTTTTCCAGAAATGCAGTTCTGCTTCTACTAAAGAATCAGTTCAAAGAAATGGCCCTAGAAGTTTTAGAAATGATGCTGTAATGCGATGCATCTGCTGTATTTCTTCCCCACTTTACCTGATAAGAAATAGCTGGATTACAGCTCTCAGGATCATCAACCAAAGATAGTTCTAGCCCTAATGCTCCAAAACTACTGAAGCAGCTCTCTGGACTCACTAAGAGGAGTACAGGAGAGGGGGGAGATGATGAGCTCAGCTATATCAAGTTTTTCTTTAGCATTTTTATCTAAAAGCTTTTAAAATACAATCAGGACTTACAATGATAGCCCATGAGCCCTCCTCCCCGCTCCCACCGAGCGACTGACAGCTTTACCTCAATGATTTTATATACAATGAATGGCTGTCAATCACTCAGTGTGGGTGGGGGAAGCAGGACTCTCAGGCTCTCGCTGGGAGTCCTGATACTATTTTACCAGCATGAATACAATTAATAGAAAACTATAGATCAACCTCATTGTATCTTCCTCTGTTATAAGCCGCTTTCAGACAAGGGAACTATAGGGGCCATGAAAGATCCACTTTAACTTTAAATAAATTAAAGGGGTTATCCCATGAGTAATGTAAAAAAATAAATAAAATAGATGTCACATAGAACATGACAGTACCAGTCCTTCACATGGATCCAGAGATCTCCCCAATCATTGCTGCAACTGTTCTACTAGATTTATTTCATGTTGATAGCTCAGGGGTTGTGTCCTTTCTGCTGCAGTTGAAGGAAGGGACTGACCATGTATATCAACCTCAGTGAGCTGGACAGAGAACTTAGAAAAAGGGGCAAACAGCAGGTGGCGCTATACAGATAGATTTCATTGAATAACTTTGTGGCAAAATTTTTAATTTTCATGCAATTACGAAATGATTTAGATCCAGGTGTTGGTTTGAAAGATTTGGAATATTTTTCATGGGACAACCCCTTTAAGTTCAATTAAAAGACCATTATTGTAGAGGGTTAAGGCCCCCCATATACAATAGAGTACTCTTGACCGAACCAGATTTCAGCAGGGTCGGCTGACAATTGCTGTGTATGTGGGAAGGGTGGGGGTTAGGATCACACATGTTGACTTTAAGGCTAGGTCTACACGACGACATTTGTTGCGCGACAAAAAGTCGCGTGACAGATAGGGCGCAACATTTGTCGCGCAACATTTTGTTGCACTAATGTCGCGCAACAATTTTTATAATGGCAGTCTATGGTGTCGTCCATCTCGAATGGATTTTCTGCGACTGTCACGTCGCAGTATGTCGCATGTTGCAGTGCGACACCATAGACTGCCATTATAAAAATTATCGCGCGACATTAGTGCAACAAAATGTCGCGCGACAAATGTCGTCGTGTAGACCTAGCCTTAACGTCCGCTTCTTTCGATTTCCTAGGAGGTAAGTCACTGCCAGAGATGTCTGGCAGCGGCTTTGTCCTCCCTCATTATTGAAAACACATACACACTTGGCCAAGCAGAGAGTGAAAGTGTATGGGAAAGTCGTGAAAAATCGGTTTTGGCAGAACAAATCGATCAGCCCAGTTACAGGAGGCACATGGGTACCTTAAAAGGGGTTATCCCATGATTAATGTAAAAATGAAAAATCAGACATCATATAGAACAGGACAATCTTGCTAACAAAGTTAGAACCAGCCCTGTACCTCACATGGATCCAAAGACAGCATTCATTGCCTATTTTCAAGATGGCAGCTCAGGGGTGTGTTTTTTCACGTAGGTTGTAGGGGTTTAGGCATTTCGTTTCTGCTGCAGATCACTCCTCATAATGGTCACAACAGAAAATAGGGCTGATGGGAGTTGAATGATGGAAGTGAGCATGTGTGTCCACCTCTGCAAGGTGGACAGAGAAAGGAGAAAAGAACAAACACCAGGTGGCGCCATACAGATTAATTTTATTGAATACCTCAGTGGCTGTACTAAATTTTTAGTACTCAGATCCAGGTGCTGGTTTAAAAAAAAAAGTAGAATAGTTATGTGGGACAAACTCTTTAAGGGTTATTTATTCTCTAGTAGTCCATAAGGTAGGATGCGGCCATAAAGAACTACAAAATTATCAAGGTTACACAAGTGGCTTGCGCAGACAAGTAAAATGTAAACAATACCTCCTATAGGTGAAGTTCTTGAGAACAGTTCATTGAGGTGGAATTTGAAGCCATAAGAAACTAATAATTGTAATATAATATATATATATATATATATATATATATATATATTCTGTTATTTATGGCCTTATTAATGTCAACCCTCTAGGTAAAGTCCTACAATAATATCAGCAGCGATAGACCGTGTACGTGTCGCAAGGTTTTTGGATTTTCCTTTAAGCAGTAAATTGGCCTCCAATTTCCTACAGTGTAAAATAAGAATCTTGTCACATTGGGATGCGCTCCAGTGGATTAATTCCACTACCACCACACTCTGTGCTACCACCTCTGACATCAAGGGCAGGAGAAAGGCCGGAGACATCAGGAGCCAGGGGAAGTCTTATTATCTGATGAAGCTTCATCTCTTTGATCTAAATCTGGCTTTTGGTGGCTGAAGCTAAAGGTAGAAATGCATTATTAAAGCTAACGAGCTCTCGCAAAATGTTAATGGACATTAAGTTTGAATAAATGAATTACACATTAAGAGTCGCTGGAAATTCCACTACCTGCCAATTTAAGAAGATCAGATCATTTCTGTTTGCCAATTACGGAGACATTACTTCACAATACTTTCAATTTAGATACATTATGGAGGACGAATAAGCAGCTCTAAGATGTATGAAGAAGAAAATTTGATTTAGAACAAAAAATGGAACTGATGCGTTGAGGTAGGGTTTTTATAGACCTGTTACATGGTGACAGGTATTGGGTACTGAATAAGAATCGCTCATCTACACACAATTCAGCTATACAAAATTTATAACTTCTCGGGTGCCATTATTAGAGAGGAGAAAAAGAGCAAAGCCATTGGCCTCCAAGCTGTGGTTCTCCATCAGAAGGAAATCTTCTAGTAGATGCATGCCCTGTCTGCCGCAGGCTGTAAATTCCCAATAGCTGAAGAGCACAGCTTGGAAACCACTACTCTATTATATACCAAAATCTAAATCAATCTCGTTACGGTGGAACTATTATCACTACACTCAAGGTTAAACAATATAAAACAATAGTTCAGTGGATCAAAGTGTGTGAAGTAGCCTACTTTCAATCTACATTCATCAGCAATAACACTGCAACCACTTGCCCAATATTCTGACTCATCGATGCATGGACTGTCGAAGATATCTGTACTTGCCCCAAAATTGCTGCAGTTCATGCTACAATGGTACAATTTGAGGTAAACTGTTGCGGTTGTGGCCCATAGTCCTTTGCTGCACAGCACACCACTATCTCATTGGCTGTTCCAGGAGAGAAACAGCCTGACAGAGTTCACCGTTTTAGGTATAGTCCGATAATGCCGGGAACTGCCCTACCCACCATTGACTATAATGGGATCTGGCCACTTTCCAGCATATATGCAAGGTTTCGGCGGGACAGGTTTTTGTTTAGCTGACATCCGGCATTTATGCTGACCAGACCAGTGGAACAGGCTATCAGATCTCCTAACTCTAGTGTGAACCGAGTATAAGGAGTCATTTCGACAGTAATCTTGCCTAACTATATTACTGTACCAGACTAGAATCCAGAGTTGGACCATAAACACATTGTATAATTTATACATACACTATAGTAGAATCCTTATGTAACTAACCACAGCTAGAACTACCCTCGAAGAACCTTGACTGAAAGCTGTAACCTTGGGGCTAAGGCCTCGCGTGATCCCTGAGAGTACATGTAGTCACTGAAGTGAGTAATAATGGAAATTCGTTCGGAGGTCATCTTCTAAATGGATTGAACTGGAGCATTTGTTTGGTAATCAATCGAAAAAATAAAATAAATAGGTGCCCTCATTATAGATTGCCTATCATTAGTGATGAGCAATGTCTCTGAGGCTGACGCATGAGAATTTACAACCAGTGCTAGGAGGACCATCTTGAAGAAGCAATCAGCCTGACATATGGAGAACTCAGAGTGATCAAAAATGGGGGGAAAGCACCTGCAAGTGGGGTGGCTGAGCCACAGCAAAGTGACTCATTTCCATAGGATCAGCAGGAGAGGTCTGACGACTGCACATTACAGCGTTTATTACTAGTGCGGTGCTCGGGCATTCCAGTCACGAGGCCTCTGGAAATCCTGCGGCATTGGTACTTCATATATATTTACACGGCCTAAATATTTCATCTGGGGGTCGTATAGTACTGTGGTAACAATTAATACTCAGATGCTTCATACATTCAATACATATTTAAATGTAAATGTATGGAACAGGGAATATACGCTTGACCAGGCTGATATGGCGGCTCTCATTAACACTACGTATACAGTGCTGCACATACAAATGCTGCAGCCTATAACTGCGCTGCTTGTTCCTTCATTTGTTAGCAGAATTGGGCTGCAGTCGGCTCTCCGCCACTAGCAACGCAATGTTTTCCTGCCAGTTTTGTTGCTAGGAACATGCCACTCGTTTGACTAATTTGCTCCTGTGTAAACACTGAAGTCATTTGACCGTTAATATAGGAATAAACCGTGCACTTCTACACACAGCAGATTGGACTGGGACGTACACATCATAAACACGGCTGCTAATGTATTATGGATATCAGGAAAGCAGCCGCTACTTTATTAGGACTCAGTCAAAACGCTTGATCATCTTATACATGGAGACGTCATCGAGAGGAGAATTTGACAAAACCTCTTTACTGCGTCATGTTCTAAAAGGTGCATTCACATTGGGTTTGCACTGAACACTTGGCGTAGTCGGCGGGACAACTTCCAATGTATACTTCAATCATACTCCTAGGACCCTTTCACCCGATAGAGGCCATAAAAGTGTCATCTGGCCTCCATCAGGCTCGTATATATCTGTCAAATATATCTTGTATACCTTTCTTTGTTGCGTCAGATTCTATACAGAGGTATCCAGTAAAATAAAGCTATATGTTTTAGGACTATCCCAGGTAGCCATTATGGATGCACAAAGGAGGTCTTTTCTTTCCTCAGGTGGGCATGAATCAGAAATGGAGCTCCAAGTCAGGACCTGTGCCGTAAGCGTACGTTCACATCAGTGTCAGAAATCCGGTTGGCTGTTCCAGCAGAGGAACAGCCTGCCAGAGTTCACCGTTTTCGGCATAGCCAGAAACTGCTCAACCCACCACTGACTACAATGGGATCTGCCCACTTTCCGGCTTATATGCCGGGTTTTTGTTTGGGTTTGCACTTTACATTTGGCGTAGTCGGCAGGAAAACTCCCACTGTATACATCAAACATACTCATAGGACCCTGTCATCCGACAGACTGTATACCTTTCTTGGCTGCATCAAATAGCGTCATCAATCTATACAGAGGTGTCCAGTAAAAGAAAGTTATGTGCGTCATTATTTATTTATTCATTTTTTTACATTAAAGCCTATGGCAGATGTATGCCGTCCTAACTTTGGTAGTTTGTCAAGTTTTCCTATTGATTTCAATGGTAAAAACTATAACAGAAGAAAGGAAATATGAAAAGGTTGAGAGGGGGGTTATTTTTGGCCAAATTATTTATTTTAATTTTGTGATTTTATGCAGCTCTTGGCACTTTTGCACATATGCGGCTGCGAATGCAGTTGTGGTTACCTAGGTGATTTGATATAGGATGCATTTAAAGCGACCCCCTGGTTCAAGTTATAAAAAAAAAAAAAAACACTAAGGCTACATGCACACGAACGTTGTTCGTTTCAGTGTCCGTTCATTATTTTTTTTTTGCGGATAGGATGCGGACCCATTCATTTCAATGGGTCCACAAAAAATGCGGACAGCACACCGTGTGCTGTCTGCATCCATATGTTCGTTCCGTAGCCCCACAAAAAAAAATAGAACAGGTCCTATTCTTGTCCGTTTTAGGCATTGTTACAATGAATCCGCAAAAAAAAAAAAAAAAAAAACGCTGGCATACGTATATCAGTTTTTTTTTGCGGATCCGCAATTTTCGAACCGCAAAACACATACGGTCGTGTGTATGTAGCCTAACTGGGGAGCGCACAAAATACTTATCGTGCCCTGCTTTTTATCTTTTTAGCTGCAGACCCGCTAATACCCTACACTATAGCACCTGTAGCCCCGTACACTTCCCGCTGCCCTTGGATTGGCCAGCGCTGTTCACGCAAGAACTGCTGGCCAATCCAAGGGCGGCAGGCAGTCTTGTGCTACCAAATGCGCGGTTCACATTAAAAGTGGTGCGGCCATCTTGGAAGGCAAAAGAGGAGCGCAGGAATTAAAAGATCTCTAGATAAAAAAAAAATGAAAAAGGAGGTCACCAGGTAAGAGCTTGGTTTGTTCCTCAGTGAATAGGATTTATTTTTTTTATTTTTTTCTTGAACCAGATGGTGGCTTTAAGAATTACAACTTTTTCAAAAAGCTGCAAACAAGATATTTTTAAAATTAATACAACCGTACTTGTGAAGTAAATAAAAAAAATAGGCAGAAGCTCTGTCGGGCCATGGTCCTCTGCAGGCAATCACTGGCAAAAGAGATCATATACCATACTCAAAAGGGTTCTCCAGGATTTAGATAT